>NW_027488373.1:6614124-6914766 GCF_051014445.1 Colletes latitarsis | reverse complement strand
AGTAATGTGGTACCACACTGAAACTGTCGATTAAATCTGCTTTCGATCAATTTACTTGAGAATAACTCATGTTAGGTCTAGGTTAGGTCAGGGATTTGCTCTCATCAGGCTCATTCTTTCACATATTTCTCATACTTGATGGCTAGATCCTAGGCTTTTTCTGGATTGCATCACGTAGTAATGTAGTACCACACTGAAACAGTCAATAAATCTTGGTTTCCATCAATATTTTAGAGAATAATTCATGTTAGGTCTAGTTTAGGTGTGGGATTTGCTCTCATCAGACTCATTCTTTCGCATGTTTCTCATACTTGATGGCTAGATCCTGGGCTTTTTCTGGATTGCTTCCCGCAGTAATGTAGTACATCACTGAAACAGTCAATTCAACCTGGTTACCATCAATATTTTAGGGGACAACGCATGTTACGTCGAGGTTAGGCCTGGGATTTGCCCTCATCAGGGTCATACATTCGCATATTTCTCATACTTGATGGCCAGATTCTGGGCCTTTTCTGGTTTGGATCACGTAGTAATGTGGTACCGCACTGAAAAAGTCCATTAAACCTGGTTTCGATCAATATTTTTGAGGATAACGCATGTTAGGTCTGGGTGAGGTCTAGGATTTGCCCTCATCAGGCTCATACTTTCGCATATTTCTCATAATTCATGGCTAGATCCTGGGCTATTTCTGGATTGCATCACGTAGTAATGTAGTACCACACTGAAACAGTCAATTAAACCTGGTTTCCATCACTATTTTAGAGGACAACTCAAGTTAGGTCTGGGATAGTCTCATCAGGGTCATGCTTTCGCATATTTCTCATACTTGATGGCCAGATTCTGGGCCTTTTCTGGTTTGGATCGCGTAGTAATGTGGTACCACACTGAAACAGTCCATTAAACCTGGTTTCGATCAATATTTTTGAGGATAACGCATGTTAGGTCTGGGCTAGGTCTAGGATTTGCCCTCATCAGGCTCATACTTTCGCATATTTCTCATAATTCATGGCTAGATCCTGGGCTATTTCTGGTTTGGATCACGTAGTGATGTGGTACCACACTGAAACAGTCCATTAAACCTGGTTTCGATCAATATTTTAGAGGATAACGCATGTTATGTCTAGGTTAGGCCTGTGATTTGCCCTCATCAGACACATACTTTCGCATTCTCCACATACTTGTTGAACAGATCCTGGGTTTTTTCTGGTTTGGATCACGCAGTAGTGTGGTAACACACTGAAACATTCAATTAAACCTGGTCTTGATAAATATTTTAGGGGATGAGGCATGTTAGGTCTAAGTTAGGCCTGGGATTTGCCCTCATCAGACTCGTACTTTCGCATTCTTCACATACTTGTTGAACGTATCCTGGGTTTTTTCTGGTTTGGATTACGTAGTAATGTGGTACCACACTGAAACTGTCGATTAAACCTGCTTTCGATCAATACTTTTGAGAATAACTCATGTTAGGTCTAGGTTAGGTCTGGGATTTGCTCTTATCAGGCTCGTACTTTCGCAAATTTCTCATACTTGATGGCCAGATTCTGTGCTTTTTCTGGTTTGGATCACGTAGTAATGTGGTACCACACTGAAACATTCAATTAATCCTGGTCTTGATAAATATTTTAGAGGATAACGCATGTTAGGTCTGGGTTAGGTCTAGGATTTGCCCTCATCAGGCTCATACTTTCGCATGTTACTCATACTTGATGGCTAGATCCAGGGCTTTTTCTTGATTGGATCACGTAGTAATGTGGTACCACACTGAAACAGTCAATTAAACCTGGTTTCCATCAATATTTTAGAGGACAACGCAAGTTAGGTCTGGGATAGGTCTGGGATTTGCCCTCATCAGGGTCATATTTTCGCGTTCTTCACATACTTGTTGAACAGATCCTGGGTATTTTTCTGGTTTGGATCAGGTAGTAATGTGGTACCACACTGAAACAGTCGATTAAACCTGGTTTCGATAAATATTTTAGAGAATAACGCATGATAGGTCTGGGATAGGTCTGGGATTTGCCCTCATCAGGCTCATAGTTTCGCGTTTTTCACATACCTGTTGAACAGATCCTGGGTTTTTTCTGGTTTGGATTACGTAGTAATGTGGTACCTCACTGAAACAGCCCATTAAACCCGGTTTCGATCAATATTTTAGAGAATAACGCATGATAGGTCTTGGTTAGGTCTGGGATTTGCTCTCATCAGGCTCGTACTTTCGCATATTTCTCATACTTGATGGCCAGATTCTGGACTTTTTCTAGTTTGGATCCTGTAGTAATGTGGTACCACACTGAAACAGTCCATTAAACCTGGTCTTGATAAATATTTTTGAGGGTAACGCATGTTAGGTCTAGGTTAGGCCTGGGATTTGCCCTCATCAGACACATACGTTCGCATTCTTCACATACTTGTTGAACGTATCCTGGGTTTTTTCTGGTTTGGATCACGTAGTGATGTGGTACCACACTGAAACAGTCGATTAAACCTGGTTTCGATCAATATTTTTGAGAATTACTCATGTTAGGTCTAGGTAAGGTCTGGGATTTGCTCTCATCAGGCTCGTACTTTCGCATTCTTCACATACTTGCTGTACAGATCCTGGGTTTTTTTCTGGTTTGGATCACGTAGTAATGTGGTACCACACCGAAACAGTCGATTAAACCTGGTCTTGATAAATATTCTTGAGGGTAACGCATGTTACGTCTAGGTTAGGTCTGGGATTTTCCTTCATCAGACTCATACTTTCGCATTCTTCACATACTTGTTGAACGGATCCTGGGCATTTTCTGGTTTGGATCACGTAGTAATGTGGTACCACACTGAAATAGTCGATTAAACCTGGTTTCTATCAATATTTTTGAGGGCAACGCATGTTAGGTCTAGGTTAGGCCTGGGATTTTCCCTCATCAGACACATACTTTCGCATTCTTCAGATACTTGTTGAACGGATCCTGGGTATTTTTCTGGTTTGGATCACGCAGTGATGTGGTACCACACTGAAACAGTCCATTAAACCAGGTTTCGATCAATATTTTAGAGGATAACGCATGTTAGGTCTAAGTTAGGCCTGGGATTTTCCCTCATCAGACACATACTTTCGCATTCTTCGCATACTTGTTGAACGTATCCTGGGTTTTTTCTGGTTTGGATCACGTAGTAATGTGGTACCACACTGAAACTGTCGATTAAATCTGCTTTCGATCAATTTATTTGAGAATAACTCATGTTAGGTCTAGGTTAGGTCAGGGATTTGCTCTCATCAGGCTCATTCTTTCACATATTTCTCATACTTGATGGCTAGATCCTAGGCTTTTTCTGGATTGCATCACGTAGTAATGTAGTACCACACTGAAACAGTCAATAAATCTTGGTTTCCATCAATATTTTAGAGAATAATTCATGTTAGGTCTAGTTTAGGTGTGGGATTTGCTCTCATCAGACTCATTCTTTCGCATGTTTCTCATACTTGATGGCTAGATCCTGGGCTTTTTCTGGATTGCTTCCCGCAGTAATGTAGTACATCACTGAAACAGTCAATTCAACCTGGTTACCATCAATATTTTAGGGGACAACGCATGTTACGTCGAGGTTAGGCCTGGGATTTGCCCTCATCAGGGTCATACATTCGCATATTTCTCATACTTGATGGCCAGATTCTGGGCCTTTTCTGGTTTGGATCACGTAGTAATGTGGTACCGCACTGAAAAAGTCCATTAAACCTGGTTTCGATCAATATTTTTGAGGATAACGCATGTTAGGTCTGGGTGAGGTCTAGGATTTGCCCTCATCAGGCTCATACTTTCGCATATTTCTCATAATTCATGGCTAGATCCTGGGCTATTTCTGGATTGCATCACGTAGTAATGTAGTACCACACTGAAACAGTCAATTAAACCTGGTTTCCATCACTATTTTAGAGGACAACTCAAGTTAGGTCTGGGATAGTCTCATCAGGGTCATGCTTTCGCATATTTCTCATACTTGATGGCCAGATTCTGGGCCTTTTCTGGTTTGGATCGCGTAGTAATGTGGTACCACACTGAAACAGTCCATTAAACCTGGTTTCGATCAATATTTTTGAGGATAACGCATGTTAGGTCTGGGCTAGGTCTAGGATTTGCCCTCATCAGGCTCATACTTTCGCATATTTCTCATAATTCATGGCTAGATCCTGGGCTATTTCTGGTTTGGATCACGTAGTGATGTGGTACCACACTGAAACAGTCCATTAAACCTGGTTTCGATCAATATTTTAGAGGATAACGCATGTTATGTCTAGGTTAGGCCTGTGATTTGCCCTCATCAGACACATACTTTCGCATTCTCCACATACTTGTTGAACAGATCCTGGGTTTTTTCTGGTTTGGATCACGCAGTAGTGTGGTAACACACTGAAACATTCAATTAAACCTGGTCTTGATAAATATTTTAGGGGATGAGGCATGTTAGGTCTAAGTTAGGCCTGGGATTTGCCCTCATCAGACTCGTACTTTCGCATTCTTCACATACTTGTTGAACGTATCCTGGGTTTTTTCTGGTTTGGATTACGTAGTAATGTGGTACCACACTGAAACTGTCGATTAAACCTGCTTTCGATCAATACTTTTGAGAATAACTCATGTTAGGTCTAGGTTAGGTCTGGGATTTGCTCTTATCAGGCTCGTACTTTCGCAAATTTCTCATACTTGATGGCCAGATTCTGTGCTTTTTCTGGTTTGGATCACGTAGTAATGTGGTACCACACTGAAACATTCAATTAATCCTGGTCTTGATAAATATTTTAGAGGATAACGCATGTTAGGTCTGGGTTAGGTCTAGGATTTGCCCTCATCAGGCTCATACTTTCGCATGTTACTCATACTTGATGGCTAGATCCAGGGCTTTTTCTTGATTGGATCACGTAGTAATGTGGTACCACACTGAAACAGTCAATTAAACCTGGTTTCCATCAATATTTTAGAGGACAACGCAAGTTAGGTCTGGGATAGGTCTGGGATTTGCCCTCATCAGGGTCATATTTTCGCGTTCTTCACATACTTGTTGAACAGATCCTGGGTATTTTTCTGGTTTGGATCAGGTAGTAATGTGGTACCACACTGAAACAGTCGATTAAACCTGGTTTCGATAAATATTTTAGAGAATAACGCATGATAGGTCTGGGATAGGTCTGGGATTTGCCCTCATCAGGCTCATAGTTTCGCGTTTTTCACATACCTGTTGAACAGATCCTGGGTTTTTTCTGGTTTGGATTACGTAGTAATGTGGTACCTCACTGAAACAGCCCATTAAACCCGGTTTCGATCAATATTTTAGAGAATAACGCATGATAGGTCTTGGTTAGGTCTGGGATTTGCTCTCATCAGGCTCGTACTTTCGCATATTTCTCATACTTGATGGCCAGATTCTGGACTTTTTCTAGTTTGGATCCTGTAGTAATGTGGTACCACACTGAAACAGTCCATTAAACCTGGTCTTGATAAATATTTTTGAGGGTAACGCATGTTAGGTCTAGGTTAGGCCTGGGATTTGCCCTCATCAGACACATACGTTCGCATTCTTCACATACTTGTTGAACGTATCCTGGGTTTTTTCTGGTTTGGATCACGTAGTGATGTGGTACCACACTGAAACAGTCGATTAAACCTGGTTTCGATCAATATTTTTGAGAATTACTCATGTTAGGTCTAGGTAAGGTCTGGGATTTGCTCTCATCAGGCTCGTACTTTCGCATTCTTCACATACTTGCTGTACAGATCCTGGGTTTTTTTCTGGTTTGGATCACGTAGTAATGTGGTACCACACCGAAACAGTCGATTAAACCTGGTCTTGATAAATATTCTTGAGGGTAACGCATGTTACGTCTAGGTTAGGTCTGGGATTTTCCTTCATCAGACTCATACTTTCGCATTCTTCACATACTTGTTGAACGGATCCTGGGCATTTTCTGGTTTGGATCACGTAGTAATGTGGTACCACACTGAAATAGTCGATTAAACCTGGTTTCTATCAATATTTTTGAGGGCAACGCATGTTAGGTCTAGGTTAGGCCTGGGATTTTCCCTCATCAGACACATACTTTCGCATTCTTCAGATACTTGTTGAACGGATCCTGGGTATTTTTCTGGTTTGGATCACGCAGTGATGTGGTACCACACTGAAACAGTCCATTAAACCAGGTTTCGATCAATATTTTAGAGGATAACGCATGTTAGGTCTAAGTTAGGCCTGGGATTTTCCCTCATCAGACACATACTTTCGCATTCTTCGCATACTTGTTGAACGTATCCTGGGTTTTTTCTGGTTTGGATCACGTAGTAATGTGGTACCACACTGAAACTGTCGATTAAACCTGCTTTCGATCAATATATTTGAGAATAACTCATGTTAGGTCTAGGTAAGGTCTGGGATTTGCTCTCATCAGGCTCATTCTTTCGCATATTTCTCATACTTGATGGCTAGATCCTAGGCTTTTTCTGGATTGCATCACGTAGTAATGTAGTACCACACTGAAACAGTCAATAAATCTTGGTTTCCATCAATATTTTAGCGAAAAATTCATGTTAGGTGTAGTTTAGGTGTGGGATTTGCTCTCATCAGACTCATTCTTTCGCATGTTTCTCATACTTGATGGCTAGATCCTGTGCTTTTTCTGGATTGCGTCACGCAGTAATGGAGTACAACACTGAAACAGTCAATTCAACCTGGTTACCATCAATATTTTAGAGGACAACGCATGTTACGTCGAGGTTAGGCCTGGGATTTGCCCTCATCAGGGTCATACTTTCGCATATTTCTCATACTTGATGGCCAGATTCTGGGCCTTTTCTGGTTTGGATCACGTAGTAATGTGGTACCGCACTGAAAAAGTCCATTAAACCTGGTTTCGATCAATATTTTTGAGGATAACGCATGTTAGGTCTGGGTGAGGTCTAGGATTTGCCCTCATCAGACACATACTTTCGCATTCTTCACATACTTGTTGAACGTATCCTGGGTTTTTTCTGGTTTGGATTACGTAGTAATGTGGTACCACACTGAAACTGTCGATTAAACCTGGTTTCGATCAATATTTTTGAGGATAACGCATGTTAGGTCTGGGCTAGGTCTAGGATTTGCCCTCATCAGGCTCATACTTTCGCATATTTCTCATAATTCATGGCTAGATCCTGGGCTATTTCTGGTTTGGATCACGTAGTGATGTGGTACCACACTGAAACAGTCCATTAAACCTGGTTTCGATCAATATTTTAGAGGATAACGCATGTTATGTCTAGGTTAGGCCTGTGATTTGCCCTCATCAGACACATACTTTCGCATTCTCCACATACTTGTTGAACAGATCCTGGGTTTTTTCTGGTTTGGATCACGCAGTAGTGTGGTAACACACTGAAACATTCAATTAAACCTGGTCTTGATAAATATTTTAGGGGATGAGGCATGTTAGGTCTAAGTTAGGCCTGGGATTTGCCCTCATCAGACTCGTACTTTCGCATTCTTCACATACTTGTTGAACGTATCCTGGGTTTTTTCTGGTTTGGATTACGTAGTAATGTGGTACCACACTGAAACTGTCGATTAAACCTGCTTTCGATCAATACTTTTGAGAATAACTCATGTTAGGTCTAGGTTAGGTCTGGGATTTGCTCTTATCAGGCTCGTACTTTCGCAAATTTCTCATACTTGATGGCCAGATTCTGTGCTTTTTCTGGTTTGGATCACGTAGTAATGTGGTACCACACTGAAACATTCAATTAATCCTGGTCTTGATAAATATTTTAGAGGATAACGCATGTTAGGTCTGGGTTAGGTCTAGGATTTGCCCTCATCAGGCTCATACTTTCGCATGTTACTCATACTTGATGGCTAGATCCAGGGCTTTTTCTTGATTGGATCACGTAGTAATGTGGTACCACACTGAAACAGTCAATTAAACCTGGTTTCCATCAATATTTTAGAGGACAACGCAAGTTAGGTCTGGGATAGGTCTGGGATTTGCCCTCATCAGGGTCATATTTTCGCGTTCTTCACATACTTGTTGAACAGATCCTGGGTATTTTTCTGGTTTGGATCAGGTAGTAATGTGGTACCACACTGAAACAGTCGATTAAACCTGGTTTCGATAAATATTTTAGAGAATAACGCATGATAGGTCTGGGATAGGTCTGGGATTTGCCCTCATCAGGCTCATAGTTTCGCGTTTTTCACATACCTGTTGAACAGATCCTGGGTTTTTTCTGGTTTGGATTACGTAGTAATGTGGTACCTCACTGAAACAGCCCATTAAACCCGGTTTCGATCAATATTTTAGAGAATAACGCATGATAGGTCTTGGTTAGGTCTGGGATTTGCTCTCATCAGGCTCGTACTTTCGCATATTTCTCATACTTGATGGCCAGATTCTGGACTTTTTCTAGTTTGGATCCTGTAGTAATGTGGTACCACACTGAAACAGTCCATTAAACCTGGTCTTGATAAATATTTTTGAGGGTAACGCATGTTAGGTCTAGGTTAGGCCTGGGATTTGCCCTCATCAGACACATACGTTCGCATTCTTCACATACTTGTTGAACGTATCCTGGGTTTTTTCTGGTTTGGATCACGTAGTGATGTGGTACCACACTGAAACAGTCGATTAAACCTGGTTTCGATCAATATTTTTGAGAATTACTCATGTTAGGTCTAGGTAAGGTCTGGGATTTGCTCTCATCAGGCTCGTACTTTCGCATTCTTCACATACTTGCTGTACAGATCCTGGGTTTTTTTCTGGTTTGGATCACGTAGTAATGTGGTACCACACCGAAACAGTCGATTAAACCTGGTCTTGATAAATATTCTTGAGGGTAACGCATGTTACGTCTAGGTTAGGTCTGGGATTTTCCTTCATCAGACTCATACTTTCGCATTCTTCACATACTTGTTGAACGGATCCTGGGCATTTTCTGGTTTGGATCACGTAGTAATGTGGTACCACACTGAAATAGTCGATTAAACCTGGTTTCTATCAATATTTTTGAGGGCAACGCATGTTAGGTCTAGGTTAGGCCTGGGATTTTCCCTCATCAGACACATACTTTCGCATTCTTCAGATACTTGTTGAACGGATCCTGGGTATTTTTCTGGTTTGGATCACGCAGTGATGTGGTACCACACTGAAACAGTCCATTAAACCAGGTTTCGATCAATATTTTAGAGGATAACGCATGTTAGGTCTAAGTTAGGCCTGGGATTTTCCCTCATCAGACACATACTTTCGCATTCTTCGCATACTTGTTGAACGTATCCTGGGTTTTTTCTGGTTTGGATCACGTAGTAATGTGGTACCACACTGAAACTGTCGATTAAACCTGCTTTCGATCAATATATTTGAGAATAACTCATGTTAGGTCTAGGTAAGGTCTGGGATTTGCTCTCATCAGGCTCATTCTTTCGCATATTTCTCATACTTGATGGCTAGATCCTAGGCTTTTTCTGGATTGCATCACGTAGTAATGTAGTACCACACTGAAACAGTCAATAAATCTTGGTTTCCATCAATATTTTAGCGAAAAATTCATGTTAGGTGTAGTTTAGGTGTGGGATTTGCTCTCATCAGACTCATTCTTTCGCATGTTTCTCATACTTGATGGCTAGATCCTGTGCTTTTTCTGGATTGCGTCACGCAGTAATGGAGTACAACACTGAAACAGTCAATTCAACCTGGTTACCATCAATATTTTAGAGGACAACGCATGTTACGTCGAGGTTAGGCCTGGGATTTGCCCTCATCAGGGTCATACTTTCGCATATTTCTCATACTTGATGGCCAGATTCTGGGCCTTTTCTGGTTTGGATCACGTAGTAATGTGGTACCGCACTGAAAAAGTCCATTAAACCTGGTTTCGATCAATATTTTTGAGGATAACGCATGTTAGGTCTGGGTGAGGTCTAGGATTTGCCCTCATCAGACACATACTTTCGCATTCTTCACATACTTGTTGAACGTATCCTGGGTTTTTTCTGGTTTGGATTACGTAGTAATGTGGTACCACACTGAAACTGTCGATTAAACCTGCTTTCGATCAATACTTTTGAGAATAACTCATGTTAGGTCTAGGTTAGGTCTGGGATTTGCTCTTATCAGGCTCGTACTTTCGCATATTTCTCATACTTGATGGCCAGATTCTGTGCTTTTTCTGGTTTGGATCACGTAGTAATGTGGTACCACACTGAAACAGTCCATTAAACCTGGTTTCAATCAATATCTTAGATGATAACTCTAGTTAGGTCTGGCATAGGTCTGGGATTTGCCCTCATCAGACTCATTCTTTCGCATATTTCTCATACTTGATAGCTAGATCCTGGGCTTTTTCTGGATTGCGTCACGCAGTAATGTAGTACAACACTGACACAGTCAATTAAACCCGGTTTCCATCAATATTTTAGAGGACAACGCATGTTAGGTCTAGGTTAGGCCTGGGATTTGCCCTCATCAGGGTCATACTTTCGCATATTTCTCATACTTGATGGCCAGATTCTGGGCTTTTTCTGGTTTGGATCACGTAGTAACGTGGTACCGCACTGAAAAAGTCCATTAAACCTGGTTTCGATCAATATTTTTGAGGATAACGCATGTTAGGTCTGGGTGAGGTCTAGGATTTGCCCTCATCAGGCTCATACTTTCGCATATTTCTCATAATTCATGGCTAGATCCTGGGCTATTTCTGGATTGCATCACGTAGTAATGTAGTACCACACTGAAACAGTCAATTAAACCTGGTTTCCATCACTATTTTAGAGGACAACTCAAGTTAGGTCTGGGATAGTCTCATCAGGGTCATGCTTTCGCATATTTCTCATACTTGATGGCCAGATTCTGGGCCTTTTCTGGTTTGGATCGCGTAGTAATGTGGTACCACACTGAAACAGTCCATTAAACCTGGTTTCGATCAATATTTTTGAGGATAACGCATGTTAGGTCTGGGCTAGGTCTAGGATTTGCCCTCATCAGGCTCATACTTTCGCATATTTCTCATAATTCATGGCTAGATCCTGGGCTATTTCTGGTTTGGATCACGTAGTGATGTGGTACCACACTGAAACAGTCCATTAAACCTGGTTTCGATCAATATTTTAGAGGATAACGCATGTTATGTCTAGGTTAGGCCTGTGATTTGCTCTCATCAGACACATACTTTCGCATTCTCCACATACTTGTTGAACGTATCCTGGGTTTTTTCTGGTTTGGATTACGTAGTAATGTGGTACCACACTGAAACTGTCGATTAAACCTGCTTTCGATCAATACTTTTGAGAATAACTCATGTTAGGTCTAGGTTAGGTCTGGGATTTGCTCTTATCAGGCTCGTACTTTCGCAAATTTCTCATACTTGATGGCCAGATTCTGTGCTTTTTCTGGTTTGGATCACGTAGTAATGTGGTACCACACTGAAACTGTCGATTAAACCTGGTTTCGATCAATATCTTAGATGATAACGCTAGTTAGGTCTGGTATAGGTCTGGGATTTGCCCTCATCAGACTCATTCTTTCGCATATTTCTCATACTTGATGGCTAGATCCTGGGCTTTTTCTGGATTGCGTCACGCAGTAATGTAGTACAACACTGACACAGACAATTAAACCCGGTTTCCATCAATATTTTAGAGGACAACGCATGTTAGGTCTAGGTTAGGCCTGGGATTTGCCCTCATCAGGGTCATACTTTCGCATATTTCTCATACTTGATGGCCAGATTCTGGGCCTTTTCTGATTTGGATCACGTAGTAATGTGGAACCACACTGAGACAGTCCATTAAGCCTGGTTTCGATCAATATTTTTGAGGATAACGCATGTTAGGTCTGGGTGAGGTCTAGGATTTGCCCTCATCGGGCTCATACTTTCGCATATTTCTCATAATTCATGGCTAGATCCTGGGCTATTTCTGGATTGCATCACGTAGTAATGTAGTACCACACTGAAACAGTCAATTAAACCTGGTTTCCATCACTATTTTGGAGGACAACTCAAGTTAGGTCTGGGATAGTCTCATCAGGGTCATGCTTTCGCATATTTCTCATACTTGATGGCCAGATTCTGGGCCTTTTCTGGTTTGGATCCCATAGTAATGTGGTACCACACTGACACAGTCCATTAAACCTGGTTTCGATCAATATTTTTGAGGATAACGCAAGTTATGTCTAGGTTAGGCCTGTGATTTGCCCTCATCAGACACATACGTTCGCATTCTTCACATACTTGTTGAACGTATCCTGGGTTTTTTCTGGTTTGGATCACGTAGTAATGTAGTACCACATTGAAACAGTCAATTAAACCTGGTTTCCATCACTATTTTGGAGGACAACTCAAGTTAGGTCTGGGATAGTCTCATCAGGGTCATGCTTTCGCATATTTCTCATACTTGATGGCTAGATCCAGGGCTTTTTCTGGATTGGATCACGTAGTAATGTGGTACCACACTGAAACAGTCAATTAAACCTGGTTTCCATCAATATTTTAGAGGACAACGCAAGTTAGGTCTGGGATAGGTCTGGGATTTGCACTCATCAGGGTCATATTTTCGCGTTCTTCACATACTTGTTGAACAGATCCTGGGTATTTTTCTGGTTTGGATCAGGTAGTAATGTGGTACCACACTGAAACAGTCGATTAAACCTGGTTTCGATAAATATTTTAGAGAATAACGCATGATAGGTCTGGGATAGGTCTGGGATTTGCCCTCATCAGGCTCATAGTTTCGCGTTTTTCACATACCTGTTGAACAGATCCTGGGTTTTTTCTGGTTTGGATTACGTAGTAATGTGGTACCTCACTGAAACAGTCCATTAAACCCGGTTTCGATCAATATTTTAGAGAATAACGCATGATAGGTCTTGGTTAGGACTGGGATTTTCCCTCATCCGACACATACTTTCGCATTCTTCACATACTTGTTGTACAGATCCTGGGTTATTTACTGGTTTGGATCACATAGTAATGTGGTACCACACTGAAACAGTCAATTAAACCTGGTTTTGATCAATATTTTAGAGAATAATTCATGTTACGTCTAGGTTAGGTCTGGGATTTGCTCTCATCAGGCTCATTCTTTCGCATATTTCTCGTACTTCATGGCTGGATCATGGGCTATTTCTGGATTGGATCACGTAGTAATGTGGTTCCACACTGAAACAGTCAATTAAACCTGGTTTTGATCAATATTTTAGAAAATAATTCATGTTAGGTCTAGGTTAGGTCTGGGATTTGCTCTCATCAGGCTCATTCTTTCGCATATTTCTCATACTTGACGGCTAGATCCTGGGCTTTTTCTGGATTGCATCACGTAGTAATGAAGTACAACACTGAAACAGTCAATTAAACCTGGTTTCGATCAATATTTTAGAGAATAATTCATGTTAGGTCTAGGTTAGGTCTGGGATTTGCTCTCATCAGGCTCATTCTTTCGCATATTTCTCATACTTCTTGGCTAGATCCTGGGCTTTCTCTGGATTGCATCACGTAGTAATGAAGTACAACACTGAAACAGTCAATTAAACCTGGTTTCCATCAATATTTTAGAGGACAACGCATATTAGGTCTAGGTTAGGCCTGGGATTTGCCCTCATCAGGGTCATACATTCGCAGTTTTAACATACATGTTGACCTGATGGAGGGTTTTTTCTGCTTTGGATAACGTAGTAAAGTGGTACCACACTGAAACAGTCCACTAAACCTGGTTTGGATCAATATTTTTAGAGGATAACTCATGTTAGGTCTAGGTTAGCCCTGGGATTTTCACTCATCAGACTCATACTTTCGCATTCTTCACATACTTGTTGAACGGATCCTGGGTTTTTTCTGGTTTGGTTCACGTAGTAATGTGGTACCACACTGAAACATTCAATTAAACCTGATCTTGATAAATATTTTAGAGTATAACGCATGTTAGGTCCGGGTTAGGTCTAGGATTTGCCCTCATCAGGCCCATACCTTCGCATATTTCTCATACTTCATGGCTAGATCCTGGGCTGTTTCTGGATTGTATCACGTAGTAATGTGGTACCACGCTGAAACAGTCAATTAAACCTGGTTTCGATCAATATTTTAGAGGATAACGCAAGTTAGGTCTGGCATAGGTTTGGGATTCGCCCTCATGAGACTCATACTTTCGCGTTTTTCACATACTTGTTGAACTGATCCTGGGCTTTTTCTGGTTTGGATCACGTAGTAATGTGGTACCACACTGAAACAGTCAATTAAACCTGGTTTCGATCAATATTTTAGAGAATAATTCATGTTAGGTCTAGGTTAGGTCTGGGATTTGCTCTCATCAGGCTCATACTTTCGCATATTTCTCATACTAGATGGCTAGTTCCTGGGCTTTTTCTGGATTGCATCACGTAGTAATGTGGTACCACACTGAAACATTCAATTAAACCTGGTCTTGATAAATATTTTAGAGGATAACGCATGTTAGGTCTAGGTTAGGTCGGGGATTTTCACTCATCAGACTCATACTTTCGCATTCTTCACATACTTGTTGAACGGGTCCTGGGTTTTTTCTGATTTGGATCACGTAGTAATGTGGTACCACACTGAAACAGTCGATTAAACCTGGTTTCGATCAGTATTTTAGAGGATAACGCAACATATGTCTGGGATAGGTCTGGGATTTGACCTCATCAGACTCATACTTTCGCGTTTTTCACATACTTGTTGAACAGATCCTGGGTTTTTTCTGGTTTGGATCACGTAGTAGTGTGGTACCACACTGAAACAGTCCATTAAACCTGCTTGCGATCAATATTTTAGAGGATAACGCATGTTAGGACTGGGTTAGGTCTTGGATTTGCCCTCATCAGGCTCATTCTTTCGCATATTTCTCAAACTTGATGGCTAGATCCTGGGCTTTTTCTGGATTGCATCACGTAGTAATGTGGTACCAGACTGAAACATTCAATTAAACCTGGTCTTGATAAATATTTTAGAGGATAACGCATGTTAGGTCTAGGTTAGGTCGGGGATTTTCACTCATCAGACCCATACTTTCGCATTCTTCACATACTTGTTGAACGGATCCTGGGTTTTTTCTGGTTTGGATCACGTAGTAATGTGGTACCACACTGAAACAGTCGATGAAACCTGGTTTCGATCAATATTTTAGAGGATAACGCATGTTAGGTCTAGGTTAGGCCTGGGATTTTCACTCATCAGGCTCATACTTTCGCATTCTTCACATACTTGTTGAACGGATCCTGGGTTTTTTCTGGTTTGGATCACGTAGTAGTGTGGGACCACACTGAAACAGTCAACTAAACCTGGTTTCGATCAATATTTTAGAGAATAATTCATGTTAGGTCTAGGTTAGGTCTGGGATTTGCTCTCATCAGGCTCATTCTTTCGCATATTTCTCATACTTGATGGCTAGATCCTGGGCTTTTTCTGGATAGCATCACGTAGTAATGAAGTACCACACTGAAACAGTCCATTAGACCTGCTTGCGATCAATATTTTAGAGGATAACGCATGTTAGGACTGGGTTAGGTCTAGGATTTGCCCTCATCAGGCTCATTCTTTCGCATATTTCTCAAACTTGATGGCTAGATCCTGGGCTTTTTCTGGATTGCATCACGTAGTAATGTGGTACCACACTGAAACATTCAATTAAACCTGGTCTTGATAAATATTTTAGAGGACAACGCATGTTAGGTCTGGGTTAGGTCTAGGATTTGCCCTCATCAGGCTCATACTTTCGCATATTTCTCATACTTCATGGCTAGATCCTGGGCTTTTTCTGGATTGCATCACGTAGTAATGAAGTACAACACTGAAACAGTCAATTAAACCTGGTTTCCATCAATATCTTAGAGGACAACGCAAGTTAGGTCTGGGATAGGTCTTGGACTTGCCCTCATCAGGCTCATACTTTCGCGTTTTTCACATACTTGTTGAACAGATCCTGGGTTCTTTCTGGTTTGGATCACGTAGTAGTGTGGTACCACACTGAAACATTCCATTAAACCTGGTTTGGATCAATATTTTAGAGGATAACGCATGTTAGGTCTAGGTTAGGTCGGGGATTTTCACTCATCAGACTCATACTTTCGCATTCTTCACATACTTGTTGAACGGGTCCTGGGTTTTTTCTGGTTTGGATCACGTAGTAATGTGGTACCACACTGAAACAGTCGATTAAACCTGGTTTCGATCAGTATTTTAGAGGATAACGCAACATATGTCTGGGATAGGTCTGGGATTTGACCTCATCAGACTCATACTTTCGCGTTTTTCACATACTTGTTGAACAGATCCTGGGTTTTTTCTGGTTTGGATCACGTAGTAGTGTGGTACCACACTGAAACAGTCCATTAAACCTGCTTGCGATCAATATTTTAGAGGATAACGCATGTTAGGACTGGGTTAGGTCTTGGATTTGCCCTCATCAGGCTCATTCTTTCGCATATTTCTCAAACTTGATGGCTAGATCCTGGGCTTTTTCTGGATTGCATCACGTAGTAATGTGGTACCAGACTGAAACATTCAATTAAACCTGGTCTTGATAAATATTTTAGAGGATAACGCATGTTAGGTCTAGGTTAGGTCGGGGATTTTCACTCATCAGACCCATACTTTCGCATTCTTCACATACTTGTTGAACGGATCCTGGGTTTTTTCTGGTTTGGATCACGTAGTAATGTGGTACCACACTGAAACAGTCGATGAAACCTGGTTTCGATCAATATTTTAGAGGATAACGCATGTTAGGTCTAGGTTAGGCCTGGGATTTTCACTCATCAGGCTCATACTTTCGCATTCTTCACATACTTGTTGAACGGATCCTGGGTTTTTTCTGGTTTGGATCACGTAGTAGTGTGGGACCACACTGAAACAGTCAACTAAACCTGGTTTCGATCAATATTTTAGAGAATAATTCATGTTAGGTCTAGGTTAGGTCTGGGATTTGCTCTCATCAGGCTCATTCTTTCGCATATTTCTCATACTTGATGGCTAGATCCTGGGCTTTTTCTGGATAGCATCACGTAGTAATGAAGTACCACACTGAAACAGTCCATTAGACCTGCTTGCGATCAATATTTTAGAGGATAACGCATGTTAGGACTGGGTTAGGTCTAGGATTTGCCCTCATCAGGCTCATTCTTTCGCATATTTCTCAAACTTGATGGCTAGATCCTGGGCTTTTTCTGGATTGCATCACGTAGTAATGTGGTACCACACTGAAACATTCAATTAAACCTGGTCTTGATAAATATTTTAGAGGACAACGCATGTTAGGTCTGGGTTAGGTCTAGGATTTGCCCTCATCAGGCTCATACTTTCGCATATTTCTCATACTTCATGGCTAGATCCTGGGCTTTTTCTGGATTGCATCACGTAGTAATGAAGTACAACACTGAAACAGTCAATTAAACCTGGTTTCCATCAATATCTTAGAGGACAACGCAAGTTAGGTCTGGGATAGGTCTTGGACTTGCCCTCATCAGGCTCATACTTTCGCGTTTTTCACATACTTGTTGAACAGATCCTGGGTTCTTTCTGGTTTGGATCACGTAGTAGTGTGGTACCACACTGAAACATTCCATTAAACCTGGTTTGGATCAATATTTTAGAGGATAACGCATGTTAGGTCTAGGTTAGGTCGGGGATTTTCACTCATCAGACTCATACTTTCGCATTCTTCACATACTTGTTGAACGGATCCTGGGTTTTTTCTGGATTGGATCACGTAGTAATGTGGGTCCACACTGAAACAATCAATTAAACCTGGTCTTGATAAATATTTTAGAGGATAACGCATGTTAGGTCTGGGTTAGGTCTAGGATTTGCCCTCATCAGGCTCATACTTTCGCATATTTCTCATACTTCATGGCTAGATCCTGGGCTTTTTCTGGATTGCATCACGTAGTAATGTGGTACCACACTGAAACATTCAATTAAACCTGGTCTTGATAAATATTTTAGAGGACAACGCATGTTAGGTCTGGGTTAGGTCTAGGATTTGCCCTCATCAGGCTCATACTTTCGCATATTTCTCATACTTCATGGCTAGATCCTGGGCTTTTTCTGGATTGCATCACGTAGTAATGAAGTACAACACTGAAACAGTCAATTAAACCTGGTTTCCATCAATATCTTAGAGGACAACGCAAGTTAGGTCTGGGATAGGTCTTGGACTTGCCCTCATCAGGCTCATACTTTCGCGTTTTTCACATACTTGTTGAACAGATCCTGGGTTCTTTCTGGTTTGGTTCACGTAGTAGTGTGGTACCACACTGAAACATTCCATTAAACCTGGTTTGGATCAATATTTTAGAGGATAACGCATGTTAGGTCTAGGTTAGGTCTGGGATTTTCACTCATCAGACTCATACTTTCGCATTCTTCACATACTTGTTGAACGGATCCTGGGTTTTTTCTAGATTGGATCACGTAGTAATGTGGGTCCACACTGAAACAATCAATTAAACCTGGTCTTGATAAATATTTTAGAGGATAACGCATGTTAGGTCTGGGTTAGGTCTAGGATTTGCCCTCATCAGGCTCATACTTTCGCATATTTCTCATACTTCATGGCTAGATCCTGGGCTTTTTCTGGATTGCATCACGTAGTAATGAAGTACAACACTGAAACAGTTAATTAAACCTGGTTTCCATCAATATCTTAGAGTACAACGCAAGTTAGGTCTGGGATAGGTCTGGGATTTGCCCTCATGAGGGTCATACTTTCGCAGTTCTAACATACATGTTGACCTGATCGAGTGTTTTTTCTGCTTTGGATCACGTAGTAAAGTGGTACCACACTGAAACAGTCCATTAAACCTGGTTTGGATCAATATTTTAGAGGATAACGCATGTTAGGTCTAGGTTAGGTCTGGGATTTTCACTCATCAGACTCATACTTCCGGATTCTTCACATACTTGTTGAACAGACCCTGGGTTTTTTCCGGTTTGGATCACGTAGTAGTGTGGTACCACACGGAAACAGTCGATTAAACCTGGTTTCGATCAATATTTTTGTGGACAACGCATGTTAGGTCTAGGTTAGGCCGGGGATTTTCACTTATCAGACTCATACTTTCGCATTCTTCACATACTTGTTGAACGGATCCTGAGTTTTTACTGGTTTGGATCACGTAGTAGTGTGGTACCACACTGAAACAGTCGATTAAACCTGGTTTCGATCAATATTTTTGTGGATAACGCATGTTAGGTCTAGGTTAGGCCGGGGATTTTCACTTATCAGACTCATACTTTCGCATTCTTCACATACTTGTTGGACGGATCCTGGGTTTTTTCTGGTTTGGATCACGTAGTAATGTGGGTCCACACTGAAACAGTCAATTAAACCTGGTTTCGATCATTATTTTAGAGAATAATTCATGTTAGGTCAAGGTTAGGTCTGGGATTTGCTCTCATCAGGCTCATTCTTTCGCATATTTCTCATACTTGATGGCTAGATCCTGGGCTTTTTCTGGATTGCATCACGTAGTAATGTGGGACCACACTGAAACAATCAACTAAACCTGGTCTTGATAAATATTTTAGAGGACAACGCATGTTAGGTCTAGGTTAGGCCTGGGATTTGCCCTCATCAGGGTCATACTTTCGCAGTTTTAACATGCATGTTGACCTGATCGAGGGTTTTTTCTGCTTTGGATGACGTAGTAAAGTGGTACCACAACTAAAACAGTCGATTAAACCAGGTTTCGATCAATATTTTAGAGGATAACGCTTGTTAGGTCTAGGTTAGCCCTGGGATTTTCACTCATCAGACTCATACTTTCGCATTCTTCACATACTTGTTGAACAGATACAGGGTTTCTTCTGGTTTGGATCACATAGTAATGTGGTACCACACTGAAACAGTCAAATAAACCTGGTTTCCATCAATATTTTAGAGGTCAACGCAAGTTAGGTCTGGGATAGGTCTGGGATTAGCCCTCATCAAACACATACTTTCGCATTCTCCACATACTTGTTGAACGGATCCCGGGTTTTTACTGGTTTGGATCACGTAGTAATGTGGTACCACACTGAAACATTCAATTAAACCTGGTCTTGATAAATATTTTAGAGGATAACGCATGTTAGGTTTGGGTTAGGTCTAGGATTTGCCCTCATCAGGCTCATACTTTTGCATATTTCTCATACTTCATGGCTAGATCCTGGGCTGTTTCTGGTTTGTGTCACGTAGTAATGTGGTACCACGCTGAAACAGTCAATTAAATCTGATTTCGATCAATATTTTAGAGGATAACGCAAGTTAGGTCTGCGATAGGTCTGGGATTCGCCCACATCAGGCTCATACTTTCGCCTATTTCTCATACTTGATGGCTAGATCCTGGGTTTTTTCCGGTTTGGGTCACGTAGTAGTGTGGTACCACACTGAAACAGTCGATTAAACCTGGTTTCGAAAAATATTTTTTAGGATAACGCATGTTAGGTCTAGGTTAGGGCGGGGATTTTCACACATCAGACTCATACTTTCGCATTCTTCACATACTTGTTGAACGGATCCTGAGTTTTTACTGGTTTGGATCACGTAGGAATGTGGTACCACACTGAATCATTCAATTAAACCTGGTCTTGATAAATATTTTAGAGGATAACGCATGTTAGGTCTGGGATAGGTCTGGGATTTGCCCTCATCAGACTCATACTTTCGCACACTTCACATACTCGTTGAACAGATCCTGGGTTATTTTCTGGTTTGGATCACATAGTAATGTGGTACCACACTGAAACAGTCGATTAAACCAGGTTTCGATCAATATTTTTGAGGATAACGCATGTTAGGTCTAGGTTAGGCCTGGGATTTTCACTCATCAGACTCATACTTTCGCATTCTTCACATACTTGTTGAACGGATCCTGGGTTCTTTCTGGTTTGGATCACGTAGTAATGTGGGACCACACTGAAATAATCAATTAAACCTGGTCTTGATAAATATTTTAGAGGATAACGCATGTTAGGTCTGGGTTAGGTCTAGGATTTGCCTTCGTCAGGCTCATACTTTCGCATATTTCTCATACTTCATGGCTAGATCCTGGGCTATTTCTGGATTGGATCACGTAGTAATGTGGTACCACACTGAAACAGTCGATTAAACCAGGTTTTTATCAATATTTTTGAGGATAACGCAAGTTAGGTCTGGGATAGGTCTGGGATTTGCCCTCATCAGGCTCATACTTTCGCGTTTTTCACATACTTGTTGAACAGATCCTGGGTTATTTTCTGGTTTGGATCACATAGTAATGTGGAACCACACTGAAACAGTCGATTAAACCAGGTTTCGATCAATATTTTTGAGGATAACGCATGTTAGGTCTAGGCTAGGCTTGGGATTTTCACTCATCAGACTCATACTTTCGCATTCTTCACATACTTGTTGAACGGATCCTGGGTTCTTTCTGGTTTGGATCACGTAGTAATGTGGGACCACACTGAAATAATCAATTAAACCTGGTCTTGATAAATATTTTAGAGGATAACGCATGTTAGGTCTAGGCTAGGCCTGGGATTTTCACTCATCAGACTCATACTTTCGCATTCTTCACATACTTGTTGAACGGAGCCTGGGTTTTTTCTGGTTTGGATCACGTAGTAATGTGGGACCACACTGAAACAGTCAATAAAACCTGGTTTCGATCAATATTTTAGAGAATAATTCATGTTAGGTCTAGGTTAGGTCTGGGATTTGCTCTCATCAGACTCATACATTCGCATTCTTCACATACTTGTTGAACGGATCCTGGGTTTTTTCTGGTTTGGATCACGTAGTAGTGTGGTACCACACTGAAACAGTCCATTAAACCTGGTTTGGATCAATATTTTAGAGGATAACGCATGTTAGGTCTAGGTTAGGTCTGGGATTTTCACTCATCAGACTCATACATTCGCATTCTTCACATACTTGTTGAACGGATCCTGGGGGTTTTCTGGATTGCATCACGTAGTAATGAAGTACAACACTGAAACAGTTAATTAAACCTGGTTTCCATCAATATCTTAGAGAACAACGCAAGTTAGGTCTGGGATAGGTCTTGGACTTGCCCTCATCAGGCTCATACTTTCGCGTTTTTCACATACTTGTTGAACAGATCCTGGGTTCTTTCTGGTTTGGTTCACGTAGTAGTGTGGTACCACACTGAAATAATCAATTAAACCTGGTCTTGATAAATATTTTAGAGGACAACGCATGTTAGGTCTGGGTTAGGTCTAGGATTTGCCCTCATCAGGCTCATACTTTCGCATATTTCTCATACTTCATGGCTAGATCCTGGGCTTTTTCTGGATTGCATCACGTAGTAATGAAGTACAACACTGAAACAGTCAATTAAACCTGGTTTCCATCAATATCTTAGAGGACAACGCAAGTTAGGTCTGGGATAGGTCTTGGACTTGCCCTCATCAGGCTCATACTTTCGCGTTTTTCACATACTTGTTGAACAGATCCTGGGTTCTTTCTGGTTTGGTTCACGTAGTAGTGTGGTACCACACTGAAACATTCCATTAAACCTGGTTTGGATCAATATTTTAGAGGATAACGCATGTTAGGTCTAGGTTAGGTCTGGGATTTTCACTCATCAGACTCATACTTTCGCATTCTTCACATACTTGTTGAACGGATCCTGGGTTTTTTCTAGATTGGATCACGTAGTAATGTGGGTCCACACTGAAACAATCAATTAAACCTGGTCTTGATAAATATTTTAGAGGATAACGCATGTTAGGTCTGGGTTAGGTCTAGGATTTGCCCTCATCAGGCTCATACTTTCGCATATTTCTCATACTTCATGGCTAGATCCTGGGCTTTTTCTGGATTGCATCACGTAGTAATGAAGTACAACACTGAAACAGTTAATTAAACCTGGTTTCCATCAATATCTTAGAGTACAACGCAAGTTAGGTCTGGGATAGGTCTGGGATTTGCCCTCATGAGGGTCATACTTTCGCAGTTCTAACATACATGTTGACCTGATCGAGTGTTTTTTCTGCTTTGGATCACGTAGTAAAGTGGTACCACACTGAAACAGTCCATTAAACCTGGTTTGGATCAATATTTTAGAGGATAACGCATGTTAGGTCTAGGTTAGGTCTGGGATTTTCACTCATCAGACTCATACTTCCGGATTCTTCACATACTTGTTGAACAGACCCTGGGTTTTTTCCGGTTTGGATCACGTAGTAGTGTGGTACCACACTGAAACAGTCGATTAAACCTGGTTTCGATCAATATTTTTGTGGACAACGCATGTTAGGTCTAGGTTAGGCCGGGGATTTTCACTTATCAGACTCATACTTTCGCATTCTTCACATACTTGTTGAACGGATCCTGAGTTTTTACTGGTTTGGATCACGTAGTAGTGTGGTACCACACTGAAACAGTCGATTAAACCTGGTTTCGATCAATATTTTTGTGGATAACGCATGTTAGGTCTAGGTTAGGCCGGGGATTTTCACTTATCAGACTCATACTTTCGCATTCTTCACATACTTGTTGGACGGATCCTGGGTTTTTTCTGGTTTGGATCACGTAGTAATGTGGGTCCACACTGAAACAGTCAATTAAACCTGGTTTCGATCAATATTTTAGAGAATAATTCATGTTAGGTCAAGGTTAGGTCTGGGATTTGCTCTCATCAGGCTCATTCTTTCGCATATTTCTCATACTTGATGGCTAGATCCTGGGCTTTTTCTGGATTGCATCACGTAGTAATGTGGGACCACACTGAAACAATCAACTAAACCTGGTCTTGATAAATATTTTAGAGGACAACGCATGTTAGGTCTAGGTTAGGCCTGGGATTTGCCCTCATCAGGGTCATACTTTCGCAGTTTTAACATGCATGTTGACCTGATCGAGGGTTTTTTCTGCTTTGGATGACGTAGTAAAGTGGTACCACAACTAAAACAGTCGATTAAACCAGGTTTCGATCAATATTTTAGAGGATAACGCTTGTTAGGTCTAGGTTAGCCCTGGGATTTTCACTCATCAGACTCATACTTTCGCATTCTTCACATACTTGTTGAACAGATACAGGGTTTCTTCTGGTTTGGATCACATAGTAATGTGGTACCACACTGAAACAGTCAAATAAACCTGGTTTCCATCAATATTTTAGAGGTCAACGCAAGTTAGGTCTGGGATAGGTCTGGGATTAGCCCTCATCAAACACATACTTTCGCATTCTCCACATACTTGTTGAACGGATCCCGGGTTTTTACTGGTTTGGATCACGTAGTAATGTGGTACCACACTGAAACATTCAATTAAACCTGGTCTTGATAAATATTTTAGAGGATAACGCATGTTAGGTTTGGGTTAGGTCTAGGATTTGCCCTCATCAGGCTCATACTTTTGCATATTTCTCATACTTCATGGCTAGATCCTGGGCTGTTTCTGGTTTGTGTCACGTAGTAATGTGGTACCACGCTGAAACAGTCAATTAAATCTGATTTCGATCAATATTTTAGAGGATAACGCAAGTTAGGTCTGCGATAGGTCTGGGATTCGCCCACATCAGGCTCATACTTTCGCCTATTTCTCATACTTGATGGCTAGATCCTGGGTTTTTTCCGGTTTGGGTCACGTAGTAGTGTGGTACCACACTGAAACAGTCGATTAAACCTGGTTTCGAAAAATATTTTTTAGGATAACGCATGTTAGGTCTAGGTTAGGGCGGGGATTTTCACACATCAGACTCATACTTTCGCATTCTTCACATACTTGTTGAACGGATCCTGAGTTTTTACTGGTTTGGATCACGTAGGAATGTGGTACCACACTGAATCATTCAATTAAACCTGGTCTTGATAAATATTTTAGAGGATAACGCATGTTAGGTCTGGGATAGGTCTGGGATTTGCCCTCATCAGACTCATACTTTCGCACACTTCACATACTCGTTGAACAGATCCTGGGTTATTTTCTGGTTTGGATCACATAGTAATGTGGTACCACACTGAAACAGTCGATTAAACCAGGTTTCGATCAATATTTTTGAGGATAACGCATGTTAGGTCTAGGTTAGGCCTGGGATTTTCACTCATCAGACTCATACTTTCGCATTCTTCACATACTTGTTGAACGGATCCTGGGTTCTTTCTGGTTTGGATCACGTAGTAATGTGGGACCACACTGAAATAATCAATTAAACCTGGTCTTGATAAATATTTTAGAGGATAACGCATGTTAGGTCTGGGTTAGGTCTAGGATTTGCCTTCGTCAGGCTCATACTTTCGCATATTTCTCATACTTCATGGCTAGATCCTGGGCTATTTCTGGATTGGATCACGTAGTAATGTGGTACCACACTGAAACAGTCGATTAAACCAGGTTTTTATCAATATTTTTGAGGATAACGCAAGTTAGGTCTGGGATAGGTCTGGGATTTGCCCTCATCAGGCTCATACTTTCGCGTTTTTCACATACTTGTTGAACAGATCCTGGGTTATTTTCTGGTTTGGATCACATAGTAATGTGGAACCACACTGAAACAGTCGATTAAACCAGGTTTCGATCAATATTTTTGAGGATAACGCATGTTAGGTCTAGGCTAGGCTTGGGATTTTCACTCATCAGACTCATACTTTCGCATTCTTCACATACTTGTTGAACGGATCCTGGGTTCTTTCTGGTTTGGATCACGTAGTAATGTGGGACCGCACTGAAATAATCAATTAAACCTGGTCTTGATAAATATTTTAGAGGATAACGCATGTTAGGTCTAGGCTAGGCCTGGGATTTTCACTCATCAGACTCATACTTTCGCATTCTTCACATACTTGTTGAACGGAGCCTGGGTTTTTTCTGGTTTGGATCACGTAGTAATGTGGGACCACACTGAAACAGTCAATAAAACCTGGTTTCGATCAATATTTTAGAGAATAATTCATGTTAGGTCTAGGTTAGGTCTGGGATTTGCTCTCATCAGACTCATACATTCGCATTCTTCACATACTTGTTGAACGGATCCTGGGTTTTTTCTGGTTTGGATCACGTAGTAGTGTGGTACCACACTGAAACAGTCCATTAAACCTGGTTTGGATCAATATTTTAGAGGATAACGCATGTTAGGTCTAGGTTAGGTCTGGGATTTTCACTCATCAGACTCATACATTCGCATTCTTCACATACTTGTTGAACGGATCCTGGGGTTTTTCTGGATTGCATCACGTAGTAATGAAGTACAACACTGAAACAGTTAATTAAACCTGGTTTCCATCAATATCTTAGAGTACAACGCAAGTTAGGTCTGGGATAGGTCTGGGATTTGCCCTCATGAGGGTCATACTTTCGCAGTTCTGACATACATGTTGACCTGATCGAGTGTTTTTTCTGCTTTGGATCACGTAGTAAAGTGGTACCACACTGAAACAGTCCATTAAACCTGGTTTGGATCAATATTTTAGAGGATAACGCATGTTAGGTCTAGGTTAGGTCTGGGATTTTCACTCATCAGACTCATACTTCCGGATTCTTCACATACTTGTTGAACAGACCCTGGGTTTTTTCCGGTTTGGATCACGTAGTAGTGTGGTACCACACTGAAACAGTCGATTAAACCTGGTTTCGATCAATATTTTTGTGGACAACGCATGTTAGGTCTAGGTTAGGCCGGGGATTTTCACTTATCAGACTCATACTTTCGCATTCTTCACATACTTGTTGAACGGATCCTGAGTTTTTACTGGTTTGGATCACGTAGGAATGTGGTACCACACTGAATCATTCAATTAAACCTGGTCTTGATAAATATTTTAGAGGATAACGCATGTTAGGTCTGGGATAGGTCTGGGATTTGCCCTCATCAGACTCATACTTTCGCACACTTCACATACTCGTTGAACAGATCCTGGGTTATTTTCTGGTTTGGATCACATAGTAATGTGGTACCACACTGAAACAGTCGATTAAACCAGGTTTCGATCAATATTTTTGAGGATAACGCATGTTAGGTCTAGGTTAGGCCTGGGATTTTCACTCATCAGACTCATACTTTCGCATTCTTCACATACTTGTTGAACGGATCCTGGGTTCTTTCTGGTTTGGATCACGTAGTAATGTGGGACCACACTGAAATAATCAATTAAACCTGGTCTTGATAAATATTTTAGAGGATAACGCATGTTAGGTCTGGGTTAGGTCTAGGATTTGCCTTCGTCAGGCTCATACTTTCGCATATTTCTCATACTTCATGGCTAGATCCTGGGCTATTTCTGGATTGGATCACGTAGTAATGTGGTACCACACTGAAACAGTCGATTAAACCAGGTTTTTATCAATATTTTTGAGGATAACGCAAGTTAGGTCTGGGATAGGTCTGGGATTTGCCCACATCAGGCTCATACTTTCGCCTATTTCTCATACTTGATGGCTAGATCCTGGGTTTTTTCCGGTTTGGGTCACGTAGTAGTGTGGTACCACACTGAAACAGTCGATTAAACCTGGTTTCGAACAATATTTTTTAGGATAACGCATGTTAGGTCTAGGTTAGGGCGGGGATTTTCACACATCAGACTCATACTTTCGCATTCTTCACATACTTGTTGAACGGATCCTGAGTTTTTACTGGTTTGGATCACGTAGGAATGTGGTACCACACTGAATCATTCAATTAAACCTGGTCTTGATAAATATTTTAGAGGATAACGCATGTTAGGTCTGGGATAGGTCTGGGATTTGCCCTCATCAGACTCATACTTTCGCACACTTCACATACTCGTTGAACAGATCCTGGGTTATTTTCTGGTTTGGATCACATAGTAATGTGGTACCACACTGAAACAGTCGATTAAACCAGGTTTCGATCAATATTTTTGAGGATAACGCATGTTAGGTCTAGGTTAGGCCTGGGATTTTCACTCATCAGACTCTTTCGCATTCTTCACATACTTGTTGAACGGATCCTGGGTTCTTTCTGGTTTGGATCACGTAGTAATGTGGGACCACACTAAAATAATCAATTAAACCTGGTCTTGATAAATATTTTAGAGGATAACGCATGTTAGGTCTGGGTTAGGTCTAGGATTTGCCTTCGTCAGGCTCATACTTTCGCATATTTCTCATACATCATGGCTAGATCCTGGGCTATTTCTGGATTGGATCACGTAGTAATGTGGTACCACACTGAAACAGTCGATTAAACCAGGTTTTTATCAATATTTTTGAGGATAACGCAAGTTAGGTCTGGGATAGGTCTGGGATTTGCCCTCATCAGGCTCATACTTTCGCGTTTTTCACATACTTGTTGAACAGATCCTGGGTTATTTTCTGGTTTGGATCACATAGTAATGTGGAACCACACTGAAACAGTCGATTAAACCAGGTTTCGATCAATATTTTTGAGGATAACGCATGTTAGGTCTAGGCTAGGCTTGGGATTTTCACTCATCAGACTCATACTTTCGCA
Organism: Colletes latitarsis; assembly: GCF_051014445.1. Taxonomy (NCBI): domain Eukaryota; kingdom Metazoa; phylum Arthropoda; class Insecta; order Hymenoptera; family Colletidae; genus Colletes; species Colletes latitarsis. Next base: position 6,886,355 of record NW_027488373.1, on the reverse strand, counting down.
TTCTTCACATACTTGTTGAACGGATCCTGGGTTCTTTCTGGTTTGGATCACGTAGTAATGTGGGACCACACTGAAATAATCAATTAAACCTGGTCTTGATAAATATTTTAGAGGATAACGCATGTTAGGTCTAGGCTAGGCCTGGGATTTTCACTCATCAGACTCATACTTTCGCATTCTTCACATACTTGTTGAACGGAGCCTGGGTTTTTTCTGGTTTGGATCACGTAGTAATGTGGGACCACACTGAAACAGTCAATAAAACCTGGTTTCGATCAATATTTTAGAGAATAATTCATGTTAGGTCTAGGTTAGGTCTGGGATTTGCTCTCATCAGACTCATACATTCGCATTCTTCACATACTTGTTGAACGGATCCTGGGTTTTTTCTGGTTTGGATCACGTAGTAGTGTGGTACCACACTGAAACAGTCCATTAAACCTGGTTTGGATCAATATTTTAGAGGATAACGCATGTTAGGTCTAGGTTAGGTCCGGGATTTTCACTCATCAGACTCATACATTCGCATTCTTCACATACTTGTTGAACGGATCCTGGGGTTTTTCTGGATTGCATCACGTAGTAATGAAGTACAACACTGAAACAGTTAATTAAACCTGGTTTCCATCAATATCTTAGAGTACAACGCAAGTTAGGTCTGGGATAGGTCTGGGATTTGCCCTCATGAGGGTCATACTTTCGCAGTTCTAACATACATGTTGACCTGATCGAGTGTTTTTTCTGCTTTGGATCACGTAGTAAAGTGGTACCACACTGTAACAGTCAATTAAACCTGGTTTCGATCAATATTTTAGAGAATAATTCATGTTAGGTATAGGTTAGGTCTGGGACTTGCTCTCAACAGGCTCATTCTTTCGCATATTTCTCATACTTGATGGCTAGATCCTGGGCTTTTTCTGGATTGCATCACGTAGTAATGTAGTACCACACTGAAACAGTCAATGAAACCTGGTTTCCACCACTATTTTAGAGGACAACGCAAGTTAGGTCTAGCTAAGGCCTGAGATTTTCACTGATCAGACTCATACTTTCGCATTCTTCACACACTTGTTGAACGGATCCTGGGTTTTTTCTGGTTTGGATCACGTAGTAATGTGGTACCACACTGAAACAGTCAATTAAACCTGGTTTCGATCAATATTTTAGAGAATAATTCATGTTAGGTCTAGGTTAGGTCTGGGATTTGCTCTCATCAGGCTCATTCTTTCGAATATTTCTCATACTTGATGGCTAGATCCTGGGCTTTTTCTGGATTGCATCACGTAGTAATGAAGTACAACACTGAAACAGTCAATTAAACCTGGTTTCCATCAATATCTTAGAGGACAACGCAAGTTAGGTCTGGGATATGTCTGGGATTTGCCCTCATCAGGCTCATACTTTCACGTTTTTCACATACTTGTTGAACAGATCCTGGGTTTTTTCTGGTTTGGATCACGTAGTAGTGTGGTACCACACTGAAACAGTCCATTAAACCTGGTTTGGATCAATATTTTAGAGGATAACGCATGTTAGGTCTAGGTTAGGTCTGGGATTTTCACACATCAGACTCATACATTCGCATTCTTCACATACTTGTTGAACGGATCCTGGGTTTTTTCTGGTTTGGATCACGTAGTAGTGTGGTACCACACTGAAACAGTCGATTAAACCTGGTTTCGATCAATATTTTTGTGGATAACGCATGTTAGGTCTAGGTTAGGCCGGGGATTTTCACTTATCAGACTCATACTTTCGCATTCTTCACATACTTGTTGATCGGAGCCTGGGTTTTTTCTGGTTTGGATCACGTAGTAATGTGGGACCACACTGAAACAGTCAATAAAACCTGGTTTCGATCAATATTTTAGAGAATAATTCATGTTAGGTCTAGGTTAGGTCTGGGATTTGCTCTCATCAGACTCATACATTCGCATTCTTCACATACTTGTTGAACGGATCCTGGGTTTTTTCTGGTTTGGATCACGTAGTAGTGTGGTACCACACTGAAACAGTCCATTAAACCTGGTTTGGATCAATATTTTAGAGGATAACGCATGTTAGGTCTAGGTTAGGTCTGGGATTTTCACTCATCAGACTCATACATTCGCATTCTTCACATACTTGTTGAACGGATCCTGGGGTTTTTCTGGATTGCATCACGTAGTAATGAAGTACAACACTGAAACAGTTAATTAAACCTGGTTTCCATCAATATCTTAGAGTACAACGCAAGTTAGGTCTGGGATAGGTCTGGGATTTGCCCTCATGAGGGTCATACTTTCGCAGTTCTAACATACATGTTGACCTGATCGAGTGTTTTTTCTGCTTTGGATCACGTAGTAAAGTGGTACCACACTGAAACAGTCCATTAAACCTGGTTTGGATCAATATTTTAGAGGATAACGCATGTTAGGTCTAGGTTAGGTCTGGGATTTTCACTCATCAGACTCATACTTCCGGATTCTTCACATACTTGTTGAACAGACCCTGGGTTTTTTCCGGTTTGGATCACGTAGTAGTGTGGTACCACACTGAAACAGTCGATTAAACCTGGTTTCGATCAATATTTTTGTGGATAACGCATGTTAGGTCTAGGTTAGGCCGGGGATTTACACTTATCAGACTCATACTTTCGCATTCTTCACATACTTGTTGGACGGATCCTGGGTTTTTTCTGGTTTGGATCACGTAGTAATGTGGGTCCACACTGAAACAGTCAATTAAACCTGGTTTCGATCAATATTTTAGAGAATAATTCATGTTAGGTCAAGGTTAGGTCTGGGATTTGCTCTCATCAGGCTCATTCTTTCGCATATTTCTCATACTTGATGGCTAGATCCTGGGCTTTTTCTGGATTGCATCACGTAGTAATGTGGGACCACACTGAAACAATCAACTAAACCTGGTCTTGATAAATATTTTAGAGGACAACGCATGTTAGGTCTAGGTTAGGCCTGGGATTTGCCCTCATCAGGGTCATACTTTCGCAGTTTTAACATGCATGTTGACCTGATCGAGGGTTTTTTCTGCTTTGGATGACGTAGTAAAGTGGTACCACAACTAAAACAGTCAATTAAGCCTGGTTTCGATCACTATTTTAGAGGATAACGCAAGTTAGGTCTGGGATAGGTCTGGGATTAGCCCTCATCAGTCTCATACTTTCGCACACTTCACATACTCGTTGACAAGATCCTGGGTTTTTTTCTGCTTTGGATCACGTAGTAATGTGGTACCACACTGAAACAGTCAATTAAACCTGGTTTCGATCAATATTTTAGAGAATAATTCATGTTAGGTCTAGGTTAGGTCTGGGATTTGCTCTCATCAGGCTCATTCTTTCGCATATTTCTCATACTTGATGGCTAGATCCTGGGCTTTTTCTGGATTGCATCACGTAGTAATGTGGTACCACACTGAAACATTCAATTAAACCTGGTCTTGATAAATATTTTAGAGGATAACTCATGTTAGGTTTGGGTTAGGTCTTGGATTTGCCCTCATCAGGCTCATACTTTCGCATATTTCTCATACTTCATGGCTAGACCCTGGGCTGTTTCTGGATTGTATCACGTAGTAATGTGGTACCACGCTGAAACAGTCAATTAAATCTGATTTCGATCAATATTTTAGAGGATAACGCAAGTTAGGTCTGCGATAGGTCTGGGATTCGCCCACATCAGGCTCATACTTTCGCCTATTTCTCATACTTGATGGCTAGATCCTGGGTTTTTTCCGGTTTGGGTCACGTAGTAGTGTGGTACCACACTGAAACAGTCGATTAAACCTGGTTTCGAACAATATTTTTTAGGATAACGCATGTTAGGTCTAGGTTAGGGCGGGGATTTTCACACATCAGACTCATACTTTCGCATTCTTCACATACTTGTTGAACGGATCCTGAGTTTTTACTGGTTTGGATAACGTAGGAATGTGGTACCACACTGAATCATTCAATTAAACCTGGTCTTGATAAATATTTTAGAGGATAACGCATGTTAGGTCTGGGATAGGTCTGGGATTTGCCCTCATCAGACTCATACTTTCGCACACTTCACATACTCGTTGAACAATCCTGGGTTATTTTCTGGTTTGGATCACATAGTAATGTGGTACCACACTGAAACAGTCGATTAAACCAGGTTTCGATCAATATTTTTGAGGATAACGCTTGTTAGGTCTAGGTTAGCCCTGGGATTTTCACTCATCAGACTCATACTTTCGCATTCTTCACATACTTGTTGAACAGATACAGGGTTTTTTCTGGTTTGGATCACATAGTAATGTGGTACCACACTGAAACAGTCAAATAAACCTGGTTTCCATCAATATTTTAGAGGTCAACGCAAGTTAGGTCTGGGATAGGTCTGGGATTAGCCCTCATCAAACACATACTTTCGCATTCTCCACATACTTGTTGAACGGATCCTGGGTTTTTACTGGTTTGGATCACGTAGTAATGTGGTACCACACTGAAACATTCAATTAAACCTGGTCTTGATAAATATTTTAGAGGATAACGCATGTTAGGTTTGGGTTAGGTCTAGGATTTGCCCTCATCAGGCTCATACTTTTGCATATTTCTCATACTTCATGGCTAGATCCTGGGCTGTTTCTGGTTTGTGTCACGTAGTAATGTGGGACCACACTGAAACAGTCGATTAAACCAGGTTTCTATCAATATTTTTGAGGATAACGCAAGTTAGGTCTGGGATTTGCCCTCATGAGGCTCATACTTTCGCGTTTTTCACATACTTGTTGAACAGATACAGGGTTTTTTCTGGTTTGGTTCACGTAGTAATGTGGTACCACACTGAAACATTCAATTAAACCTGGTCTTGATAAATATTTTAGAGGATAACTCATGTTAGGTTTGGGTTAGGTCTTGGATTTGCCCTCATCAGGCTCATACTTTCGCATATTTCTCATACTTCATGGCTAGACCCTGGGCTGTTTCTGGATTGTATCACGTAGTAATGTGGTACCACGCTGAAACAGTCAATTAAATCTGATTTCGATCAATATTTTAGAGGATAACGCAAGTTAGGTCTGCGATAGGTCTGGGATTCGCCCACATCAGGCTCATACTTTCGCCTATTTCTCATACTTGATGGCTAGATCCTGGGTTTTTTCCGGTTTGGGTCACGTAGTAGTGTGGTACCACACTGAAACAGTCGATTAAACCTGGTTTCGATCAATATTTTTGTGGACAACGCATGTTAGGTCTAGGTTAGGCCGGGGATTTTCACTTATCAGACTCATACTTTCGCATTCTTCACATACTTGTTGAACGGATCCTGAGTTTTTACTGGTTTGGATCACGTAGGAATGTGGTACCACACTGAATCATTCAATTAAACCTGGTCTTGATAAATATTTTAGAGGATAACGCATGTTAGGTCTGGGATAGGTCTGGGATTTGCCCTCATCAGACTCATACTTTCGCACACTTCACATACTCGTTGAACAGATCCTGGGTTATTTTCTGGTTTGGATCACATAGTAATGTGGTACCACACTGAAACAGTCGATTAAACCAGGTTTCGATCAATATTTTTGAGGATAACGCATGTTAGGTCTAGGTTAGGCCTGGGATTTTCACTCATCAGACTCATACTTTCGCATTCTTCACATACTTGTTGAACGGATCCTGGGTTCTTTCTGGTTTGGATCACGTAGTAATGTGGGACCACACTGAAATAATCAATTAAACCTGGTCTTGATAAATATTTTAGAGGATAACGCATGTTAGGTCTGGGTTAGGTCTAGGATTTGCCTTCGTCAGGCTCATACTTTCGCATATTTCTCATACTTCATGGCTAGATCCTGGGCTATTTCTGGATTGGATCACTTAGTAATGTGGTACCACACTGAAACAGTCGATTAAACCAGGTTTTTATCAATATTTTTGAGGATAACGCAAGTTAGGTCTGGGATAGGTCTGGGATTTGCCCACATCAGGCTCATACTTTCGCCTATTTCTCATACTTGATGGCTAGATCCTGGGTTTTTTCCGGTTTGGGTCACGTAGTAGTGTGGTACCACACTGAAACAGTCGATTAAACCTGGTTTCGAACAATATTTTTTAGGATAACGCATGTTAGGTCTAGGTTAGGGCGGGGATTTTCACACATCAGACTCATACTTTCGCATTCTTCACATACTTGTTGAACGGATCCTGAGTTTTTACTGGTTTGGATCACGTAGGAATGTGGTACCACGCTGAATCATTCAATTAAACCTGGTCTTGATAAATATTTTAGAGGATAACGCATGTTAGGTCTGGGATAGGTCTGGGATTTGCCCTCATCAGACTCATACTTTCGCACACTTCACATACTCGTTGAACAGATCCTGGGTTATTTTCTGGTTTGGATCACATAGTAATGTGGTACCACACTGAAACAGTCGATTAAACCAGGTTTCGATCAATATTTTTGAGGATAACGCATGTTAGGTCTAGGTTAGGCCTGGGATTTTCACTCATCAGACTCTTTCGCATTCTTCACATACTTGTTGAACGGATCCTGGGTTCTTTCTGGTTTGGATCACGTAGTAATGTGGGACCACACTAAAATAATCAATTAAACCTGGTCTTGATAAATATTTTAGAGGATAACGCATGTTAGGTCTGGGTTAGGTCTAGGATTTGCCTTCGTCAGGCTCATACTTTCGCATATTTCTCATACATCATGGCTAGATCCTGGGCTATTTCTGGATTGGATCACGTAGTAATGTGGTACCACACTGAAACAGTCGATTAAACCAGGTTTTTATCAATATTTTTGAGGATAACGCAAGTTAGGTCTGGGATAGGTCTGGGATTTGCCCTCATCAGGCTCATACTTTCGCGTTTTTCACATACTTGTTGAACAGATCCTGGGTTATTTTCTGGTTTGGATCACATAGTAATGTGGAACCACACTGAAACAGTCGATTAAACCAGGTTTCGATCAATATTTTTGAGGATAACGCATGTTAGGTCTAGGCTAGGCTTGGGATTTTCACTCATCAGACTCATACTTTCGCATTCTTCACATACTTGTTGAACGGATCCTGGGTTCTTTCTGGTTTGGATCACGTAGTAATGTGGGACCACACTGAAATAATCAATTAAACCTGGTCTTGATAAATATTTTAGAGGATAACGCATGTTAGGTCTAGGCTAGGCCTGGGATTTTCACTCATCAGACTCATACTTTCGCATTCTTCACATACTTGTTGAACGGAGCCTGGGTTTTTTCTGGTTTGGATCACGTAGTAATGTGGGACCACACTGAAACAGTCAATAAAACCTGGTTTCGATCAATATTTTAGAGAATAATTCATGTTAGGTCTAGGTTAGGTCTGGGATTTGCTCTCATCAGACTCATACATTCGCATTCTTCACATACTTGTTGAACGGATCCTGGGTTTTTTCTGGTTTGGATCACGTAGTAGTGTGGTACCACACTGAAACAGTCCATTAAACCTGGTTTGGATCAATATTTTAGAGGATAACGCATGTTAGGTCTAGGTTAGGTCCGGGATTTTCACTCATCAGACTCATACATTCGCATTCTTCACATACTTGTTGAACGGATCCTGGGGTTTTTCTGGATTGCATCACGTAGTAATGAAGTACAACACTGAAACAGTTAATTAAACCTGGTTTCCATCAATATCTTAGAGTACAACGCAAGTTAGGTCTGGGATAGGTCTGGGATTTGCCCTCATGAGGGTCATACTTTCGCAGTTCTAACATACATGTTGACCTGATCGAGTGTTTTTTCTGCTTTGGATCACGTAGTAAAGTGGTACCACACTGTAACAGTCAATTAAACCTGGTTTCGATCAATATTTTAGAGAATAATTCATGTTAGGTATAGGTTAGGTCTGGGACTTGCTCTCAACAGGCTCATTCTTTCGCATATTTCTCATACTTGATGGCTAGATCCTGGGCTTTTTCTGGATTGCATCACGTAGTAATGTAGTACCACACTGAAACAGTCAATGAAACCTGGTTTCCACCACTATTTTAGAGGACAACGCAAGTTAGGTCTAGCTAAGGCCTGAGATTTTCACTGATCAGACTCATACTTTCGCATTCTTCACACACTTGTTGAACGGATCCTGGGTTTTTTCTGGTTTGGATCACGTAGTAATGTGGTACCACACTGAAACAGTCAATTAAACCTGGTTTCGATCAATATTTTAGAGAATAATTCATGTTAGGTCTAGGTTAGGTCTGGGATTTGCTCTCATCAGGCTCATTCTTTCGAATATTTCTCATACTTGATGGCTAGATCCTGGGCTTTTTCTGGATTGCATCACGTAGTAATGAAGTACGACACTGAAACAGTCAATTAAACCTGGTTTCCATCAATATCTTAGAGGACAACGCAAGTTAGGTCTGGGATATGTCTGGGATTTGCCCTCATCAGGCTCATACTTTCACGTTTTTCACATACTTGTTGAACAGATCCTGGGTTTTTTCTGGTTTGGATCACGTAGTAGTGTGGTACCACACTGAAACAGTCCATTAAACCTGGTTTGGATCAATATTTTAGAGGATAACGCATGTTAGGTCTAGGTTAGGTCTGGGATTTTCACACATCAGACTCATACATTCGCATTCTTCACATACTTGTTGAACGGATCCTGGGTTTTTTCTGGTTTGGATCACGTAGTAGTGTGGTACCACACTGAAACAGTCGATTAAACCTGGTTTCGATCAATATTTTTGTGGATAACGCATGTTAGGTCTAGGTTAGGCCGGGGATTTTCACTTATCAGACTCATACATTCGCATTCTTCACATACTTGTTGAACGGATCCTGGGGTTTTTCTGGATTGCATCACGTAGTAATGAAGTACAACACTGAAACAGTTAATTAAACCTGGTTTCCATCAATATCTTAGAGTACAACGCAAGTTAGGTCTGGGATAGGTCTGGGATTTGCCCTCATGAGGGTCATACTTTCGCAGTTCTAACATACATGTTGACCTGATCGAGTGTTTTTTCTGCTTTGGATCACGTAGTAAAGTGGTACCACACTGAAACAGTCCATTAAACCTGGTTTGGATCAATATTTTAGAGGATAACGCATGTTAGGTCTAGGTTAGGTCTGGGATTTTCACTCATCAGACTCATACTTCCGGATTCTTCACATACTTGTTGAACAGACCCTGGGTTTTTTCCGGTTTGGATCACGTAGTAGTGTGGTACCACACTGAAACAGTCGATTAAACCTGGTTTCGATCAATATTTTTGTGGATAACGCATGTTAGGTCTAGGTTAGGCCGGGGATTTTCACTTATCAGACTCATACTTTCGCATTCTTCACATACTTGTTGGACGGATCCTGGGTTTTTTCTGGTTTGGATCACGTAGTAATGTGGGTCCACACTGAAACAGTCAATTAAACCTGGTTTCGATCAATATTTTAGAGAATAATTCATGTTAGGTCAAGGTTAGGTCTGGGATTTGCTCTCATCAGGCTCATTCTTTCGCATATTTCTCATACTTGATGGCTAGATCCTGGGCTTTTTCTGGATTGCATCACGTAGTAATGTGGGACCACACTGAAACAATCAACTAAACCTGGTCTTGATAAATATTTTAGAGGACAACGCATGTTAGGTCTAGGTTAGGCCTGGGATTTGCCCTCATCAGGGTCATACTTTCGCAGTTTTAACATGCATGTTGACCTGATCGAGGGTTTTTTCTGCTTTGGATGACGTAGTAAAGTGGTACCACAACTAAAACAGTCAATTAAGCCTGGTTTCGATCACTATTTTAGAGGATAACGCAAGTTAGGTCTGGGATAGGTCTGGGATTAGCCCTCATCAGTCTCATACTTTCGCACACTTCACATACTCGTTGACAAGATCCTGGGTTTTTTTCTGCTTTGGATCACGTAGTAATGTGGTACCACACTGAAACAGTCAATTAAACCTGGTTTCGATCAATATTTTAGAGAATAATTCATGTTAGGTCTAGGTTAGGTCTGGGATTTGCTCTCATCAGGCTCATTCTTTCGCATATTTCTCATACTTGATGGCTAGATCCTGGGCTTTTTCTGGATTGCATCACGTAGTAATGTGGTACCACACTGAAACATTCAATTAAACCTGGTCTTGATAAATATTTTAGAGGATAACTCATGTTAGGTTTGGGTTAGGTCTTGGATTTGCCCTCATCAGGCTCATACTTTCGCATATTTCTCATACTTCATGGCTAGACCCTGGGCTGTTTCTGGATTGTATCACGTAGTAATGTGGTACCACGCTGAAACAGTCAATTAAATCTGATTTCGATCAATATTTTAGAGGATAACGCAAGTTAGGTCTGCGATAGGTCTGGGATTCGCCCACATCAGGCTCATACTTTCGCCTATTTCTCATACTTGATGGCTAGATCCTGGGTTTTTTCCGGTTTGGGTCACGTAGTAGTGTGGTACCACACTGAAACAGTCGATTAAACCTGGTTTCGAACAATATTTTTTAGGATAACGCATGTTAGGTCTAGGTTAGGGCGGGGATTTTCACACATCAGACTCATACTTTCGCATTCTTCACATACTTGTTGAACGGATCCTGAGTTTTTACTGGTTTGGATAACGTAGGAATGTGGTACCACACTGAATCATTCAATTAAACCTGGTCTTGATAAATATTTTAGAGGATAACGCATGTTAGGTCTGGGATAGGTCTGGGATTTGCCCTCATCAGACTCATACTTTCGCACACTTCACATACTCGTTGAACAATCCTGGGTTATTTTCTGGTTTGGATCACATAGTAATGTGGTACCACACTGAAACAGTCGATTAAACCAGGTTTCGATCAATATTTTTGAGGATAACGCTTGTTAGGTCTAGGTTAGCCCTGGGATTTTCACTCATCAGACTCATACTTTCGCATTCTTCACATACTTGTTGAACAGATACAGGGTTTTTTCTGGTTTGGATCACATAGTAATGTGGTACCACACTGAAACAGTCAAATAAACCTGGTTTCCATCAATATTTTAGAGGTCAACGCAAGTTAGGTCTGGGATAGGTCTGGGATTAGCCCTCATCAAACACATACTTTCGCATTCTCCACATACTTGTTGAACGGATCCTGGGTTTTTACTGGTTTGGATCACGTAGTAATGTGGTACCACACTGAAACATTCAATTAAACCTGGTCTTGATAAATATTTTAGAGGATAACGCATGTTAGGTTTGGGTTAGGTCTAGGATTTGCCCTCATCAGGCTCATACTTTTGCATATTTCTCATACTTCATGGCTAGATCCTGGGCTGTTTCTGGTTTGTGTCACGTAGTAATGTGGGACCACACTGAAACAGTCGATTAAACCAGGTTTCTATCAATATTTTTGAGGATAACGCAAGTTAGGTCTGGGATTTGCCCTCATGAGGCTCATACTTTCGCGTTTTTCACATACTTGTTGAACAGATACAGGGTTTTTTCTGGTTTGGTTCACGTAGTAATGTGGTACCACACTGAAACATTCAATTAAACCTGGTCTTGATAAATATTTTAGAGGATAACTCATGTTAGGTTTGGGTTAGGTCTTGGATTTGCCCTCATCAGGCTCATACTTTCGCATATTTCTCATACTTCATGGCTAGACCCTGGGCTGTTTCTGGATTGTATCACGTAGTAATGTGGTACCACGCTGAAACAGTCAATTAAATCTGATTTCGATCAATATTTTAGAGGATAACGCAAGTTAGGTCTGCGATAGGTCTGGGATTCGCCCACATCAGGCTCATACTTTCGCCTATTTCTCATACTTGATGGCTAGATCCTGGGTTTTTTCCGGTTTGGGTCACGTAGTAGTGTGGTACCACACTGAAACAGTCGATTAAACCTGGTTTCGAACAATATTTTTTAGGATAACGCATGTTAGGTCTAGGTTAGGGCGGGGATTTTCACACATCAGACTCATACTTTCGCATTCTTCACATACTTGTTGAACGGATCCTGAGTTTTTACTGGTTTGGATAACGTAGGAATGTGGTACCACACTGAATCATTCAATTAAACCTGGTCTTGATAAATATTTTAGAGGATAACGCATGTTAGGTCTGGGATTGGTCTGGGATTTGCCCTCATCAGACTCATACTTTCGCACACTTCACATACTCGTTGAACAGATCCTGGGTTATTTTCTGGTTTGGATCACATAGTAATGTGGTACCACACTGAAACAGTCGATTAAACCAGGTTTCGATCAATATTTTTGAGGATAACGCATGTTAGGTCTAGGTTAGGCCTGGGATTTTCACTCATCAGACTCATACTTTCGCATTCTTCACATACTTGTTGAACGGATCCTGGGTTCTTTCTGGTTTGGATCACGTAGTAATGTGGGACCACACTGAAATAATCAATTAAACCTGGTCTTGATAAATATTTTAGAGGATAACGCATGTTAGGTCTGGGTTAGGTCTAGGATTTGCCTTCGTCAGGCTCATACTTTCGCATATTTCTCATACTTCATGGCTAGATCCTGGGCTATTTCTGGATTGGATCACGTAGTAATGTGGTACCACACTGAAACAGTCGATTAAACCAGGTTTTTATCAATATTTTTGAGGATAACGCAAGTTAGGTCCGGGATAGGTCTGGGATTTGCCCTCATCAGGCTCATACTTTCGCGTTTTTCACATACTTGTTGAACAGATCCTGGGTTATTTTCTGGTTTGGATCACATAGTAATGTGGAACCACACTGAAACAGTCGATTAAACCAGGTTTCGATCAATATTTTTGAGGATAACGCATGTTAGGTCTAGGCTAGGCTTGGGATTTTCACTCATCAGACTCATACTTTCGCATTCTTCACATACTTGTTGAACGGATCCTGGGTTCTTTCTGGTTTGGATCACGTAGTAATGTGGGACCACACTGAAATAATCAATTAAACCTGGTCTTGATAAATATTTTAGAGGATAACGCATGTTAGGTCTAGGCTAGGCCTGGGATTTTCACTCATCAGACTCATACTTTCGCATTCTTCACATACTTGTTGAACGGAGCCTGGGTTTTTTCTGGTTTGGATCACGTAGTAATGTGGAACCACACTGAAACAGTCAATAAAACCTGGTTTCGATCAATATTTTAGAGAATAATTCATGTTAGGTCTAGGTTAGGTCTGGGATTTGCTCTCATCAGACTCATACATTCGCATTCTTCACATACTTGTTGAACGGATCCTGGGTTTTTTCTGGTTTGGATCACGTAGTAGTGTGGTACCACACTGAAACAGTCCATTAAACCTGGTTTGGATCAATATTTTAGAGGATAACGCATGTTACGTCTAGGTTAGGTCTGGGATTTTCACTCATCAGACTCATACATTCGCATTCTTCACATACTTGTTGAACGGATCCTGGGGTTTTTCTGGATTGCATCACGTAGTAATGAAGTACAACACTGAAACAGTTAATTAAACCTGGTTTCCATCAATATCTTAGAGTACAACACAAGTTAGGTCTGGGATAGGTCTGGGATTTGCCCTCATGAGGGTCATACTTTCGCAGTTCTAACATACATGTTGACCTGATCGAGTGTTTTTTCTGCTTTGGATCACGTAGTAAAGTGGTACCACACTGAAACAGTCCATTAAACCTGGTTTGGATCAATATTTTAGAGGATAACGCATGTTAGGTCTAGGTTAGGTCTGGGATTTTCACTCATCAGACTCATACTTCCGGATTCTTCACATACTTGTTGAACAGACCCTGGGTTTTTTCCGGTTTGGATCACGTAGTAGTGTGGTACCACACTGAAACAGTCGATTAAACCTGGTTTCGATCAATATTTTTGTGGATAACGCATGTTAGGTCTAGGTTAGGCCGGGGATTTTCACTTATCAGACTCATACTTTCGCATTCTTCACATACTTGTTGAACGGATCCTGAGTTTTTACTGGTTTGGATCACGTAGGAATGTGGTACCACACTGAATCATTCAATTAAACCTGGTCTTGATAAATATTTTAGAGGATAACGCATGTTAGGTCTGGGATAGGTCTGGGATTTGCCCTCATCAGACTCATACTTTCGCACACTTCACATACTCGTTGAACAGATCCTGGGTTATTTTCTGGTTTGGATCACATAGTAATGTGGTACCACACTGAAACAGTCGATTAAACCAGGTTTCGATCAATATTTTTGAGGATAACGCATGTTAGGTCTAGGTTAGGCCTGGGATTTTCACTCATCAGACTCATACTTTCGCATTCTTCACATACTTGTTGAACGGATCCTGGGTTCTTTCTGGTTTGGATCACGTAGTAATGTGGGACCACACTGAAATAATCAATTAAACCTGGTCTTGATAAATATTTTAGAGGATAACGCATGTTAGGTCTGGGTTAGGTCTAGGATTTGCCTTCGTCAGGCTCATACTTTCGCATATTTCTCATACTTCATGGCTAGATCCTGGGCTATTTCTGGATTGGATCACGTAGTAATGTGGTACCACACTGAAACAGTCGATTAAACCAGGTTTTTATCAATATTTTTGAGGATAACGCAAGTTAGGTCTGGGATAGGTCTGGGATTTGCCCACATCAGGCTCATACTTTCGCCTATTTCTCATACTTGATGGCTAGATCCTGGGTTTTTTCCGGTTTGGGTCACGTAGTAGTGTGGTACCACACTGAAACAGTCGATTAAACCTGGTTTCGAACAATATTTTTTAGGATAACGCATGTTAGGTCTAGGTTAGGGCGGGGATTTTCACACATCAGACTCATACTTTCGCATTCTTCACATACTTGTTGAACGGATCCTGAGTTTTTACTGGTTTGGATCACGTAGGAATGTGGTACCACACTGAATCATTCAATTAAACCTGGTCTTGATAAATATTTTAGAGGATAACGCATGTTAGGTCTGGGATAGGTCTGGGATTTGCCCTCATCAGACTCATACTTTCGCACACTTCACATACTCGTTGAACAGATCCTGGGTTATTTTCTGGTTTGGATCACATAGTAATGTGATACCACACTGAAACAGTCGATTAAACCAGGTTTCGATCAATATTTTTGAGGATAACGCATGTTAGGTCTAGGTTAGGCCTGGGATTTTCACTCATCAGACTCTTTCGCATTCTTCACATACTTGTTGAACGGATCCTGGGTTCTTTCTGGTTTGGATCACGTAGTAATGTGGGACCACACTGAAATAATCAATTAAACCTGGTCTTGATAAATATTTTAGAGGACAACGCATGTTAGGTCTGGGTTAGGTCTAGGATTTGCCTTCGTCAGGCTCATACTTTCGCATATTTCTCATACTTCATGGCTAGATCCTGGGCTATTTCTGGATTGGATCACGTAGTAATGTGGTACCACACTGAAACATTCGATTAAACCAGGTTTTTATCAATATTTTTGAGGATAACGCAAGTTAGGTCTGGGATAGGTCTGGGATTTGCCCTCATCAGGCTCATACTTTCGCGTTTTTCACATACTTGTTGAACAGATCCTGGGTTATTTTCTCGTTTGGATCACATAGTAATGTGGAACCACACTGAAACAGTCGATTAAACCAGGTTTCGATCAATATTTTTGAGGATAACGCATGTTAGGTCTAGGCTAGGCTTGGGATTTTCACTCATCAGACTCATACTTTCGCATTCTTCACATACTTGTTGAACGGATCCTGGGTTCTTTCTGGTTTGGATCACGTAGTAATGTGGGACCACACTGAAATAATCAATTAAACCTGGTCTTGATAAATATTTTAGAGGATAACGCATGTTAGGTCTAGGCTAGGCCTGGGATTTTCACTCATCAGACTCATACTTTCGCATTCTTCACATACTTGTTGAACGGAGCCTGGGTTTTTTCTGGTTTGGATCACGTAGTAATGTGGAACCACACTGAAACAGTCAATAAAACCTGGTTTCGATCAATATTTTAGAGAATAATTCATGTTAGGTCTAGGTTAGGTCTGGGATTTGCTCTCATCAGACTCATACATTCGCATTCTTCACATACTTGTTGAACGGATCCTGGGTTTTTTCTGGTTTGGATCACGTAGTAATGAAGTACAACACTGAAACAGTTAATTAAACCTGGTTTCCATCAATATCTTAGAGTACAACGCAAGTTAGGTCTGGGATAGGTCTGGGATTTGCCCTCATGAGGGTCATACTTTCGCAGTTCTAACATACATGTTGACCTGATCGAGTGTTTTTTCTGCTTTGGATCACGTAGTAAAGTGGTACCACACTGTAACAGTCAATTAAACCTGGTTTCGATCAATATTTTAGAGAATAATTCATGTTAGGTATAGGTTAGGTCTGGGACTTGCTCTCAACAGGCTCATACTTTCGCAAATTTCTCATACTTGATGGCTAGATCCTGGGCTTTTTCTGGATTGCATCACGTAGTAATGTAGTACCACACTGAAACAGTCAATGAAACCTGGATTCCATCACTATTTTAGAGGACAACGCAAGTTAGGTCTAGCTAAGGCCTGAGATTTTCACTGATCAGACTCATACTTTCGCATTCTTCACATACTTGTTGAACGGATCCTGGGTTTTTTCTGGTTTGGATCACGTAGTAATGTGGTACCACACTGAAACAGTCAATTAAACCTGGTTTCGATCAATATTTTAGAGAATAATTCATGTTAGGTCTAGGTTAGGTCTGGGATTTGCTCTCATCAGGCTCATT
This sequence comes from Colletes latitarsis, assembly GCF_051014445.1. Taxonomy (NCBI): domain Eukaryota; kingdom Metazoa; phylum Arthropoda; class Insecta; order Hymenoptera; family Colletidae; genus Colletes; species Colletes latitarsis. The sequence continues at coordinate 6,869,661 of NW_027488373.1, read as the reverse complement.
CTTTCGAATATTTCTCATACTTGATGGCTAGATCCTGGGCTTTTTCTGGATTGCATCACGTAGTAATGAAGTACAACACTGAAACAGTCAATTAAACCTGGTTTCCATCAATATCTTAGAGGACAACGCAAGTTAGGTCTGGGATATGTCTGGGATTTGCCCTCATCAGGCTCATACTTTCACGTTTTTCACATACTTGTTGAACAGATCCTGGGTTTTTTCTGGTTTGGATCACGTAGTAGTGTGGTACCACACTGAAACAGTCCATTAAACCTGGTTTGGATCAATATTTTAGAGGATAACGCATGTTAGGTTTAGGTTAGGTCTGGGATTTTCACTCATCAGACTCATACATTCGCATTCTTCACATACTTGTTGAACAGATCCTGGGTTTTTTCTGGTTTGGATCACGTAGTAGTGTGGTACCACACTGAAACAGTCCATTAAACCTGGTTTGGATCAATATTTTAGAGGATAACGCATGTTAGGTCTAGGTTAGGTCTGGGATTTTCACTCATCAGACTCATACATTCGCATTCTTCACATACTTGTTGAACGGATCCTGGGTTTTTTCTGGGTTGGATCACATAGTAATGTGGTACCACACTGAAACAGTCGATTAAACCAGGTTTCGATCAATATTTTAGAGGATAACGCATGTTAGGTCTAGGTTAGGTCTGGGATTTTCACTCATCAGACTCATACATTCGCATTCTTCACATACTTGTTGAACGGATCCTGGGGTTTTTCTGGATTGCATCACGTAGTAATGAAGTACAACACTGAAACAGTTAATTAAACCTGGTTTCCATCAATATCTTAGAGTACAACGCAAGTTAGGTCTGGGATAGGTCTGGGATTTGCCCTCATGAGGGTCATACTTTCGCAGTTCTAACATACATGTTGACCTGATCGAGTGTTTTTTCTGCTTTGGATCACGTAGTAAAGTGGTACCACACTGAAACAGTCCATTAAACCTGGTTTGGATCAATATTTTAGAGGATAACGCATGTTAGGTCTAGGTTAGGTCTGGGATTTTCACTCATCAGACTCATACTTCCGGATTCTTCACATACTTGTTGAACAGACCCTGGGTTTTTTCCGGTTTGGATCACGTAGTAGTGTGGTACCACACTGAAACAGTCGATTAAACCTGGTTTCGATCAATATTTTTGTGGATAACGCATGTTAGGTCTAGGTTAGGCCGGGGATTTTCACTTATCAGACTCATACTTTCGCATTCTTCACATACTTGTTGGACGGATCCTGGGTTTTTTCTGGTTTGGATCACGTAGTAATGTGGGTCCACACTGAAACAGTCAATTAAACCTGGTTTCGATCAATATTTTAGAGAATAATTCATGTTAGGTCAAGGTTAGGTCTGGGATTTGCTCTCATCAGGCTCATTCTTTCGCATATTTCTCATACTTGATGGCTAGATCCTGGGCTTTTTCTGGATTGCATCACGTAGTAATGTGGGACCACACTGAAACAATCAACTAAACCTGGTCTTGATAAATATTTTAGAGGACAACGCATGTTAGGTCTGGGATAGGTCTGGGATTTGCCCTCATCAGACTCATACTTTCGCACACTTCACATACTCGTTGAACAGATCCTGGGTTATTTTCTGGTTTGGATCACATAGTAATGTGGTACCACACTGAAACAGTCGATTAAACCAGGTTTCGATCAACATTTTTGAGGATAACGCTTGTTAGGTCTAGGTTAGCCCTGGGATTTTCACTCATCAGACTCATACTTTCGCATTCTTCACATACTTGTTGAACAGATACAGGGTTTTTTCTGGTTTGGATCACATAGTAATGTGGTACCACACTGAAACAGTCAAATAAACCTGGTTTCCATCAATATTTTAGAGGTCAACGCAAGTTAGGTCTGGGATAGGTCTGGGATTAGCCCTCATCAAACACATACTTTCGCATTCTCCACATACTTGTTGAACGGATCCTGGGTTTTTACTGGTTTGGATCACGTAGTAATGTGGTACCACACTGAAACATTCAATTAAACCTGGTCTTGATAAATATTTTAGAGGATAACGCATGTTAGGTTTGGGTTAGGTCTAGGATTTGCCCTCATCAGGCTCATACTTTTGCATATTTCTCATACTTCATGGCTAGATCCTGGGCTGTTTCTGGTTTGTGTCACGTAGTAATGTGGGACCACACTGAAACAGTCGATTAAACCAGGTTTCTATCAATATTTTTGAGGATAACGCAAGTTAGGTCTGGGATTTGCCCTCATGAGGCTCATACTTTCGCGTTTTTCACATACTTGTTGAACAGATCCTGGGTTTTTTCCGGTTTGGGTCACGTAGTAGTGTGGTACCACACTGAAACAGTCGATTAAACCAGCTTTCGATCAATATTTTTGCGGATAACGCATGGTTGGTCTAGGTTAGGCCGGCGTTTTTCACTCATCACACTCATACTTTCGCATTCTTCACATACTTGTTGAACAGATACAGGGTTTTTTCTGGTTTGGTTCACGTAGTAATGTGGTACCACACTGAAACATTCAATTAAACCTGGTATTGGTAAATATTTTAGAGGATAACGCAAGTTAGGTCTGCGATAGGTCTGGGATTCGCCCACATCAGGCTCATACTTTCGCCTATTTCTCATACTTGATGGCTAGATCCTGGGTTTTTTCCGGTTTGGGTCACGTAGTAGTGTGGTACCACACTGAAACAGTCGATTAAACCTGGTTTCGAACAATATTTTTTAGGATAACGCATGTTAGGTCTAGGTTAGGGCGGGGATTTTCACACATCAGACTCATACTTTCGCATTCTTCACATACTTGTTGAACGGATCCTGAGTTTTTACTGGTTTGGATAACGTAGGAATGTGGTACCACACTGAATCATTCAATTAAACCTGGTCTTGATAAATATTTTAGAGGATAACGCATGTTAGGTCTGGGATTGGTCTGGGATTTGCCCTCATCAGACTCATACTTTCGCACACTTCACATACTCGTTGAACAGATCCTGGGTTATTTTCTGGTTTGGATCACATAGTAATGTGGTACCACACTGAAACAGTCGATTAAACCAGGTTTCGATCAATATTTTTGAGGATAACGCATGTTAGGTCTAGGTTAGGCCTGGGATTTTCACTCATCAGACTCATACTTTCGCATTCTTCACATACTTGTTGAACGGATCCTGGGTTCTTTCTGGTTTGGATCACGTAGTAATGTGGGACCACACTGAAATAATCAATTAAACCTGGTCTTGATAAATATTTTAGAGGATAACGCATGTTAGGTCTGGGTTAGGTCTAGGATTTGCCTTCGTCAGGCTCATACTCTCGCATATTTCTCATACTTCATGGCTAGATCCTGGGCTATTTCTGGATTGGATCACGTAGTAATGTGGTACCACACTGAAACAGTCGATTAAACCAGGTTTTTATCAATATTTTTGAGGATAACGCAAGTTAGGTCCGGGATAGGTCTGGGATTTGCCCTCATCAGGCTCATACTTTCGCGTTTTTCACATACTTGTTGAACAGATCCTGGGTTATTTTCTGGTTTGGATCACATAGTAATGTGGAACCACACTGAAACAGTCGATTAAACCAGGTTTCGATCAATATTTTTGAGGATAACGCATGTTAGGTCTAGGCTAGGCTTGGGATTTTCACTCATCAGACTCATACTTTCGCATTCTTCACATACTTGTTGAACGGATCCTGGGTTCTTTCTGGTTTGGATCACGTAGTAATGTGGGACCACACTGAAATAATCAATTAAACCTGGTCTTGATAAATATTTTAGAGGATAACGCATGTTAGGTCTAGGCTAGGCCTGGGATTTTCACTCATCAGACTCATACTTTCGCATTCTTCACATACTTGTTGAACGGAGCCTGGGTTTTTTCTGGTTTGGATCACGTAGTAATGTGGAACCACACTGAAACAGTCAATAAAACCTGGTTTCGATCAATATTTTAGAGAATAATTCATGTTAGGTCTAGGTTAGGTCTGGGATTTGCTCTCATCAGACTCATACATTCGCATTCTTCACATACTTGTTGAACGGATCCTGGGTTTTTTCTGGTTTGGATCACGTAGTAGTGTGGTACCACACTGAAACAGTCCATTAAACCTGGTTTGGATCAATATTTTAGAGGATAACGCATGTTAGGTCTAGGTTAGGTCTGGGATTTTCACTCATCAGACTCATACATTCGCATTCTTCACATACTTGTTGAACGGATCCTGGGGTTTTTCTGGATTGCATCACGTAGTAATGAAGTACAACACTGAAACAGTTAATTAAACCTGGTTTCCATCAATATCTTAGAGTACAACACAAGTTAGGTCTGGGATAGGTCTGGGATTTGCCCTCATGAGGGTCATACTTTCGCTGTTCTAACATACATGTTGACCTGATCGAGTGTTTTTTCTGCTTTGGATCACGTAGTAAAGTGGTACCACACTGAAACAGTCCATTAAACCTGGTTTGGATCAATATTTTAGAGGATAACGCATGTTAGGTCTAGGTTAGGTCTGGGATTTTCACTCATCAGACTCATACTTCCGGATTCTTCACATACTTGTTGAACAGACCCTGGGTTTTTTCCGGTTTGGATCACGTAGTAGTGTGGTACCACACTGAAACAGTCGATTAAACCTGGTTTCGATCAATATTTTTGTGGATAACGCATGTTAGGTCTAGGTTAGGCCGGGGATTTTCACTTATCAGACTCATACTTTCGCATTCTTCACATACTTGTTGAACGGATCCTGAGTTTTTACTGGTTTGGATCACGTAGGAATGTGGTACCACACTGAATCATTCAATTAAACCTGGTCTTGATAAATATTTTAGAGGATAACGCATGTTAGGTCTGGGATAGGTCTGGGATTTGCCCTCATCAGACTCATACTTTCGCACACTTCACATACTCGTTGAACAGATCCTGGGTTATTTTCTGGTTTGGATCACATAGTAATGTGGTACCACACTGAAACAGTCGATTAAACCAGGTTTCGATCAATATTTTTGAGGATAACGCATGTTAGGTCTAGGTTAGGCCTGGGATTTTCACTCATCAGACTCATACTTTCGCATTCTTCACATACTTGTTGAACGGATCCTGGGTTCTTTCTGGTTTGGATCACGTAGTAATGTGGGACCACACTGAAATAATCAATTAAACCTGGTCTTGATAAATATTTTAGAGGATAACGCATGTTAGGTCTGGGTTAGGTCTAGGATTTGCCTTCGTCAGGCTCATACTTTCGCATATTTCTCATACTTCATGGCTAGATCCTGGGCTATTTCTGGATTGGATCACGTAGTAATGTGGTACCACACTGAAACAGTCGATTAAACCAGGTTTTTATCAATATTTTTGAGGATAACGCAAGTTAGGTCTGGGATAGGTCTGGGATTTGCCCACATCAGGCTCATACTTTCGCCTATTTCTCATACTTGATGGCTAGATCCTGGGTTTTTTCCGGTTTGGGTCACGTAGTAGTGTGGTACCACACTGAAACAGTCGATTAAACCTGGTTTCGAACAATATTTTTTAGGATAACGCATGTTAGGTCTAGGTTAGGGCGGGGATTTTCACACATCAGACTCATACTTTCGCATTCTTCACATACTTGTTGAACGGATCCTGAGTTCTTTCTGGTTTGGATCACGTAGTAATGTGGGACCACACTGAAATAATCAATTAAACCTGGTCTTGATAAATATTTTAGAGGACAACGCATGTTAGGTCTGGGTTAGGTCTAGGATTTGCCTTCGTCAGGCTCATACTTTCGCATATTTCTCATACTTCATGGCTAGATCCTGGGCTATTTCTGGATTGGATCACGTAGTAATGTGGTACCACACTGAAACAGTCGATTAAACCAGGTTTTTATCAATATTTTTGAGGATAACGCAAGTTAGGTCTGGGATAGGTCTGGGATTTGCCCTCATCAGGCTCATACTTTCGCGTTTTTCACATACTTGTTGAACAGATCCTGGGTTATTTTCTGGTTTGGATCACATAGTAATGTGGAACCACACTGAAACAGTCGATTAAACCAGGTTTCGATCAATATTTTTGAGGATAACGCATGTTAGGTCTAGGCTAGGCTTGGGATTTTCACTCATCAGACTCATACTTTCGCATTCTTCACATACTTGTTGAACGGATCCTGGGTTCTTTCTGGTTTGGATCACGTAGTAATGTGGGACCACACTGAAATAATCAATTAAACCTGGTCTTGATAAATATTTTAGAGGATAACGCATGTTAGGTCTAGGCTAGGCCTGGGATTTTCACTCATCAGACTCATACTTTCGCATTCTTCACATACTTGTTGAACGGAGCCTGGGTTTTTTCTGGTTTGGATCACGTAGTAATGTGGAACCACACTGAAACAGTCAATAAAACCTGGTTTCGATCAATATTTTAGAGAATAATTCATGTTAGGTCTAGGTTAGGTCTGGGATTTGCTCTCATCAGACTCATACTTTCGCAAATTTCTCATACTTGATGGCTAGATCCTGGGCTTTTTCTGGATTGCATCACGTAGTAATGTAGTACCACACTGAAACAGTCAATGAAACCTGGTTTCCATCACTATTTTAGAGGACAACGCAAGTTAGGTCTAGCTAAGGCCTGAGATTTTCACTGATCAGACTCATACTTTCGCATTCTTCACATACTTGTTGAACGGATCCTGGGTTTTTTCTGGTTTGGATCACGTAGTAATGTGGTACCACACTGAAACAGTCAATTAAACCTGGTTTCGATCAATATTTTAGAGAATAATTCATGTTAGGTCTAGGTTAGGTCTGGGATTTGCTCTCATCAGGCTCATTCTTTCGAATATTTCTCATACTTGATGGCTAGATCCTGGGCTTTTTCTGGATTGCATCACGTAGTAATGAAGTACAACACTGAAACAGTCAATTGAACCTGGTTTCCATCAATATCTTAGAGGACAACGCAAGTTAGGTCTGGGATATGTCTGGGATTTGCCCTCATCAGGCTCATACTTTCACGTTTTTCACATACTTGTTGAACAGATCCTGGGTTTTTTCTGGTTTGGATCACGTAGTAGTGTGGTACCACACTGAAACAGTCCATTAAACCTGGTTTGGATCAATATTTTAGAGGATAACGCATGTTAGGTCTAGGTTAGGTCTGGGATTTTCACTCATCAGACTCATACATTCGCATTCTTCACATACTTGTTGAACAGATCCTGGGTTTTTTCTGGTTTGGATCACGTAGTAGTGTGGTACCACACTGAAACAGTCCATTAAACCTGGTTTGGATCAATATTTTAGAGGATAACGCATGTTAGGTCTAGGTTAGGTCTGGGATTTTCACTCATCAGACTCATACATTCGCATTCTTCACATACTTGTTGAACGGATCCTGGGTTTTTTCTGGGTTGGATCACATAGTAATGTGGTACCACACTGAAACAGTCGATTAAACCAGGTTTCGATCAATATTTTAGAGGATAACGCGTGTTAGGTCTAGGTTAGGTCTGGGATTTTCACTCATCAGACTCATACATTCGCATTCTTCACATACTTGTTGAACGGATCCTGGGGCTTTTCTGGATTGCATCACGTAGTAATGAAGTACAACACTGAAACAGTTAATTAAACCTGGTTTCCATCAATATCTTAGAGTACAACGCAAGTTAGGTCTGGGATAGGTCTGGGATTTGCCCTCATGAGGGTCATACTTTCGCAGTTCTAACATACATGTTGACCTGATCGAGTGTTTTTTCTGCTTTGGATCACGTAGTAAAGTGGTACCACACTGAAACAGTCCATTAAACCTGGTTTGGATCAATATTTTAGAGGATAACGCATGTTAGGTCTAGGTTAGGTCTGGGATTTTCACTCATCAGACTCATACTTCCGGATTCTTCACATACTTGTTGAACAGACCCTGGGTTTTTTCCGGTTTGGATCACGTAGTAGTGTGGTACCACACTGAAACAGTCGATTAAACCTGGTTTCGATCAATATTTTTGTGGATAACGCATGTTAGGTCTAGGTTAGGCCGGGGATTTTCACTTATCAGACTCATACTTTCGCATTCTTCACATACTTGTTGGACGGATCCTGGGTTTTTTCTGGTTTGGATCACGTAGTAATGTGGGTCCACACTGAAACAGTCAATTAAACCTGGTTTCGATCAATATTTTAGAGAATAATTCATGTTAGGTCAAGGTTAGGTCTGGGATTTGCTCTCATCAGGCTCATTCTTTCGCATATTTCTCATACTTGATGGCTAGATCCTGGGCTTTTTCTGGATTGCATCACGTAGTAATGTGGGACCACACTGAAACAATCAACTAAACCTGGTCTTGATAAATATTTTAGAGGACAACGCATGTTAGGTCTAGGTTAGGCCTGGGATTTGCCTTCATCAGGGTCATACTTTCGCAGTTTTAACATGCATGTTAACCTGATCGAGGGTTTTTTCTGCTTTGGATGACGTAGTAAAGTGGTACCACAACTAAAACAGTCAATTAAGCCTGGTTTCGATCACTATTTTAGAGGATAACGCAAGTTAGGTCTGGGATAGGTCTGGGATTAGCCCTCATCAGACTCATACTTTCGCACACTTCACATACTCGTTGACAAGATCCTGGGTTTTTTTCTGCTTTGGATCACGTAGTAAAGTGGTACCACAACTAAAACAGTCGATTAAACCAGGTTTCGATCAATATTTTAGAGGATAACGCTTGTTAGGTCTAGGTTAGCCCTGGGATTTTCACTCATCAGACTCATACTTTCGCATTCTTCACATACTTGTTGAACAGATACAGGGTTTTTTCTGGTTTGGATCACATAGTAATGTGGTACCACACTGAAACAGTCAAATAAACCTGGTTTCCATCAATATTTTAGAGGTCAACGCATGTTAGGTCTAGGTTAGGCCGAGGATTTTCACTCATCAGACTCATACTTTCGCATTCTCCACATACTTGTTAAACGGATCCTGGGTTTTTACTGGTTTGGATCACGTAGTAATGTGGTACCACACTGAAACAGTCGATTAAACCTGGTTTCGATCAATATTTTTGAGGATAACGCATGTTAGGTCTAGGTTAGGCCGAGGATTTTCACTCATCAAACACATACTTTCGCATTCTCCACATACTTGTTGAACGGATCCTGGGTTTTTACTGGTTTGGATCACGTAGTAATGTGGTACCACACTGAAACATTCAATTAAACCTGGTCTTGATAAATATTTTAGAGGATAACGCATGTTAGGTTTGGGTTAGGTCTAGGATTTGCCCTCATCAGGCTCATACTTTTTTTTTTTTTTTTTTTTTTTTTTTTTTTGTCGTGGGGAAAATCTTCGAAAGACTCCCTCCTACCTCCTTGGGGAGAGGTGGGAGGGGTGTGTGGGATTCCCCGCGCCCGTACAAGGACAGGCGCGGGACATACCCACTAAAAACCCCACGGTGACCCTTCGGCACGCTTTGGGAGGATACCGGGAATCGCTCGAAGCATTCTTCCGGTATCCTCCCCGTGCCCGCGCTTTCGCGCCCATCCCCCGGGGGGACAATCGGTCCCCCCAGTAGACACACTGCCTCAGAGCGGCGGGTCGGGGCCACTCCATCCCGCCGCTATCCGTCCCGGGGCCGCGTTTAGTGGCGGCTGCGAGCCCCAACTCGCAACAGCCCGCGACCCCGTTTCCACCCCTCGGCGGCCGGGCGTTCATGGCCGCACCAGACCGCCGAGGGTGCCTCCCCTTGCGTCGGACCGGTAGGGGAAGGCACTCCTACCCCCAACCGGTCCGACCCGGCGCCGCCTGGCGGGAGGAGGGTCCCCTCAGGACCCCCCTCCCAGCCTAGGTCATCCGCCACGCCGAGGCGGCCGCCCGCGACGCCTCGCGACCGGGCGACGACCTCGGGCCACCGCACGAGCGCGCGCTTCAGCACGCCGCTGAAGCTCGCGCTCCCTCCCCGCGGCCTCCTTCTGCAACATTACGTTCTCGCAGAAGGAGGCCACAGCCCTCCACTTCTCCTCGCTGCCGAGCATGGCGCGCACCACGCCCGGCAGCGAGACATCCCGCCCGACGACGCCGACCAGGACACGGCGCTCCCCCTCCCACGCGGGGCATACCTCCAGGGTATGATCCGCCGTGTCCTGCTCAGCGTCGCAGTGGCAGCAACGCGCCGTTGGCTCCTTCCCTATCCGGCACAGGTATCTTCCGAAGCTGCCATGCCCGGAAAATACCTGTGCCAGCCGGTAGGTGAGGCTGCCATGGCCTCTGTCCAGCCACTCCTTCAGGAGTGGCCGAACAGCCCCGACAGTCCGGTGCCCCGCGGTTGGCAGAGCCAGCCGCTCCTGCCACGCGAGCAACACGGACTGCCGGGCCTGGCGCTTCAAATCGCCCCAAGCAGGTTCCTGCCCGCCCGGGACCGCCCCCACCCCCGCGCGACGGTCGACGCGGTGCCGGTACATCACCGCGTGCGACCGCGCGAGCAGGTCCATGGGCGGCATCCCCGCTAGAACCGTCGCCGCCTCATGTGACATGGTCCGATACCCGCGGACGACCCTGAGCGCCATGCGCCTCTGCACCCGACGCAGCATAGTCATGCTGCGCCGGGAGGCAGCCAGGTCGTCCGCCCAGACGGGGGCCCCGTATAGGGCCACCGAGTGGACCATTGCCACATAGAGGCGACGAACTCGGCCCGCCGGGCCCCCCAGGTTGGGCAGGATCCGGCCCAGAGCCGCAACCATCCTTTCCAACCGGGGGACCAGGCAGCGGAAATGCTTCTCGAAACGCCAGTGGCTATCGAGGATCAGCCCCAGATACCTGATCTGGGGCTTCACTTCGATGTCAGCCCCACCCACCCGGATCAGAGGGGGTGGCGGATCCTGCCGAGGTGAATGAAACGCAATCACCTCGGTCTTATGGACCGCCACCGTCATCCCCATCCCCCTGATCCGGTCGACGACGCGTTGCGACCCCTCCTCCGCGCGACGCATGGCCCTCCCCCAGTGCGCCCCGACGGCCAGCACCAGTGTGTCATCCGCATAACACACCGTGCTGACGCCGTCGGGGAGGCCGGCCCGCAACACCGAGTCGTACGCGATGTTCCACAGGAGTGGCCCGAGGACCGACCCCTGCGGAACACCGCAGTACACCTCCCTCCGCATATCACCATCCCGGCCCGGATACTCGATCCACCTGCCGCGGAGATAATCCCCGACGACCGCCCTGAGACAAGGGGGGACTCGATGATATTCAAGTCCCCTCCTTATCTCTTCCCAGGGGAGGGTGTTAAAGGCATTGGCAATATCCAAGGATATTGCCAATGCCACCCCTCCCCGGGAGACGGCCGCCTCCGAGAGGGCCCTCACACGACCTATCGCGTCGATAGTCGATCGGCCCCCCCGGAAACCGAACTGGCAGTCGGCCAGACCGGGATCACCCCGCGACAGATTTTTTTTTTTTTTTTTTTTTTTTTGTCGTGGGGAAAATCTTCGAAAGACTCCCTCCCACCTCCTTGGGGAGAGGTGGGAGGGGTGTGTGGGATTCCCCGCGCCCGTACAACGACAGGCGCGGGACCTACCCACTAAAAACCCCACGGTGACCCTTCGGCACGCTTTGGGAGGATACCGGGAATCGCTCGAAGCATTCTTCCGGTATCCTCCCCGTGCCCGCGCTTTCGCGCCCATCCCCCGGGGGGACAATCGGTCCCCCCAGTAGACACATTGCCTCAGAGCGGCGGGTCGGGGCCACTCCATCCCGCCGCTATCCGTCCCGGGGCCGCGTTTAGTGGCGGCTGCGAGCCCCAACTCGCAACCGCCCGCGACCCCGTTTCCACCCCTCGGCGGCCGGGCATTCATGGCCGCACCAGACCGCCGAGGGTGCCTCCCCTTGCGTCGGACCGGTAGGGGGAGGCACTCCTACCCCCAACCGGTCCGACCCGGCGCCGCCTGGCGGGAGGAGGGTCCCCTCAGGACCCCCCTCCCAGCCTAGGTCATCCGCCACGCCGAGGCGGCCGCCCGCGACGCCTCGCGACCGGGCGACGACCTCGGGCCACCGCACGAGCGCGAGCTTCAGCGCGCCGCTGAATCTCGCGCTCCCTCCCCGCGGCCTCCTTCTGCAACATTACGTTCTCGCAGAAGGAGGCCACGGCCCTCCACTTCTCCTCGCTGTCGAGCATGGCGCGCACCACGCCCAGCAGCGAGACATCCCGCCCGACGACGCCGACCAGGACACGGCGCTCCCCCTCCCACGCGGGGCATACCTCCAGGGTATGATCCGCCGTGTCCTGCTCAGCGTCGCAGTGGCAGCAACGCGCCGTCGGCTCCTTCCCTATCCGGCACAGCTATCTTCCGAAGCTGCCATGCCCGGAAAATACCTGTGCCAGCCGGTAGGTGAGGCTGCCATGGCCTCTGTCCAGCCACTCCTTCAGGAGTGGCCGAACAGCCCCGACAGTCCGGTGCCCCGCGGTTGGCAGAGCCAGCCGCTCCTGCCACGCGAGCAACACGGACTGCCGGGCCTGGCGCTTCAAATCGCCCCAAGCAGGTTCCTGCCCGCCCGGGACCGCCCCCACCCCCGCGCGACGGTCGACGCGGTGCCGGTACATCACCGCGTGCGACCGCGCGAGCAGGTCCATGGGCGGCATCCCCGCTAGAACCGTCGCCGCCTCATGTGACATGGTCCGATACCCGCGGACGACCCTGAGCGCCATGCGCCTCTGCACCCGACGCAGCATAGTCATGCTGCGCCGGGAGGCAGCCAGGTCGTCCGCCCAGACGGGGGCCCCGTATAGGGCCACCGAGTGGACCATTGCCACATAGAGGCGACGAACTCGGCCCGCCGGGCCCCCCAGGTTGGGCAGGATCCGGCCCAGAGCCGCAACCATCCTTTCCAACCGGGGGACCAGGCAGCGGAAATGCTTCTCGAAACGCCAGTGGCTATCGAGGATCAGCCCCAGATACCTGATCTGGGGCTTCACCTCGATGTCAGCCCCACCCACCCGAATCAGAGGGGGTGGCGGATCCTGCCGAGGTGAGTGAAACGCAATCACCTCGGTCTTATGGACCGCCACCGTCATCCCCATCCCCCTGATCCGGTCGACGACGCGTTGCGACCCCTCCTCCGCGCGACGCATGGCCCTCCCCCAGTGCGCCCCGACGGCCAGCACCAGTGTGTCATCCGCATAACACACCGTGCTGACGCCGTCGGGGAGGCCGGCCCGCAACACCGAGTCGTACGCGATGTTCCACAGGAGTGGCCCGAGGACCGACCCCTGCGCAACACCGCAGTACACCTCCCTCCGCATATCACCATCCCGGCCCGGATACTCGATCCACCTGCCGCGGAGATAATCCCCGACGACCGCCCTGAGACAAGGGGGGACTCGATGATATTCGAGCCCCCTCCTTATCTCTTCCCAGGGGAGAGTGTTAAAGGCATTGGCAATATCCAAGGATATTGCCAATGCCACCCCTCCCCGGGAGACGGCCGCCTCCGAGAGGGCCCTCACACGACCTATCGCGTCGATAGTCGATCGGCCCCCCCGGAAACCGAACTGGCAGTCGGCCAGACCGGGATCACCCCGCGACAGATGCTCGACGAGGCGGGCAGCAATCACACGCTCGAAGAGCTTGCCCACCTCGTCGAGGAGACAAATGGGCCGGTATGCGGAGGGAGACTCCGCGGGCCGACCCTCCTTCCGGAGGAGGACCATCCTCGCCACCTTCCAACTGGGGGGGAATCGCCCGTCCCTCAGGCAGCGGTCGAACAACCGCCTGAGGTCGGCCCCAAGGACGCCCTGGGTCAAGACCCAAACCCGGCCGGGCACACCATCCGGACCCGGGGCCGTGTTACGAACCCCGAGCCGTCTGATGGCCGCTGCCAGCTCCTCCTGCGTGACCCCCAGCTCGGCCGTCCACTCCACTGGGACAGCCGCCGCCGCCGGAGGACGCGGTCCCCTCTCCCCAATTGGGAAGAGTGTATTGACCACGTCCTCCAGCAGCCGGGGGTCAAGACCCTCGGTGACGGGGGGCGCCCACGGGCGGAGCTTATTCAGCACCACCTTATATGGGCGCCCCCATGGATCGTCATCAAGGGTCTGGAGGAGCTCCTTCCATGCCTGGGTCTTGGCCCGTTTGATGGCGACCTGCAGAGCAACCCGCGCCACGCGGTATGCTCCATACAGGTCATCAGCTGCCCTCGCTCGCGCCACGCCGTCGCCTGTACGTTGACGACGGCGCGCGCGGGTGTACTGGCGTCGGGCGCGGACAGTCGCGACTCGCAACTCCGCGATCGCGTCCGACCACCAGTACACCGCCCGGCGAGGAGAAGCCCGCCCGACCCGAGGCATCGCCGCGTCGCAAATACCCGCGACCAATGCTCCGAGCCGGGCGACCTCCTCCTCTATGCTCGGCAACTCGGCCGCTCCCTGCGGCCAAGTTGCAACGAGGGCAGCTGCCATCAGGGCGTCCTTGTCCAGGCGCCGAAGCGCCCAGCGGCGTGGTGGGGTGCCACGCAGGCGGCCGTGTCGGGATGCACTCGCGGCGGCAGAGACCTCCATCCGGATGTACCGGTGATCGGAGAGTGTCTCTGCCCCCGCGACCACGTGCCAACCCGACACCATGCGCACGGCGTTGGGGGTCGCGAATCCAACATCCACGATGGACCCCCCATATCGCCGCACGCATGTGTGCTCCGACCCCCGGTTCAATACCCGGAGGTCGAGCCCCGCCGCCCAATCGCCCAGGATCCCGCCGCGAACGGTGGTCCTGGGGGATCCCCAAGCCACCGACTTGGCATTAAAATCCCCCAGGACCAGCACCGGCCGGGCCGCGTAGCGCTGCACGCATGCCGCGACCTCGGCCAAGTACAGCTCGAACGCAGCGTGACCGCTACGGGGCGAAATGTAGCACCCCACCACAGCGACTCCCCCCCAGTCCACGGCGACGAATCCCCGACCGCGCTCCAACAAGGAGAACGGTGGGGACCCGTCGCCCCCTCCCCATACCGTCGCCACCAAGCCGTCCGCGTCGCCCACCCAATGAGGGTGATCAGGGACGCGGTACGGCTCGGCGGCGACCGCCAGGCCAACCCCCCACTCCGCGAGGACTTGGGACATCAAGTCCTGTGCCGCGCGGCAGTGGTTGAGGTTGGCCTGGAGGAGGAGGCGGGGCGGCATTAATTAATGGCCGCGCCAGCCTCCTCCCGGCCGTCCGTCCCCGTAGCACCGTCCACCTCCATGGAGGACGATGCCACCGCCCTCGGCACCGGAGCCGGTGCAGCCCGCCTCTTCCTCTCCTTCCGGGAGGGGGGGGAGCACTTCTTGCTCCCCACCCTGTGATCGGCTGGCCTCCCCATGTCCGCACACAGCGGGCAGTGGGGGGCCGCCGAGCACTGGCTCGCACGGTGCTCTTTGGCACCGCAGCGGTAACACTGACCGCTGCGGTCCACCGGCGAGGTGCACCACTGCCTCACGTGCCCCAATTCGAGGCAGCGGTGACACTGGAGCGGGCGCGGCGCGAGGATTTCCACTCGCGCCGAAACCCACCCCACCAACACCCTCCCGGATTCCGCCACCTTACGGGCGGCGGAGAGGGGGCACCGGGCCCACACCGACCCGAGGCCGGAGGGCGACCTGCGGATCTCTCCGATCCGCAGGTCCTCCACAGGACAGTCCCCCGCCCTCGCAAGGGCACGGGACACATCCTGTGCGCTGACCGAGTCGTCCAGCCCACAAACGCGCATCTCCGTGCGCTTCGTGGGCCGGGCGACCCGGACACCTCGCTCGCCCAGCTGCTCCCGGAGCCTCTGGGCAAGACGATCCGCCTTCGCGCCGCCTTCTGCACCGGGGATCTCCAGCAAGAGACCCCCGGTCACGGCCCTCTTCGCCCTCACGGAGGCAATGCCCAGCTCTTCCAGGGAGATATTCTCCCTGGCGAGCCGCATCGCCTCCGCGAGGGTCAGGTCGCCCCCCTGCGCAACGGTCAGCGTCACCGCTGCCGTTTTTGGGGGACGACCTGGTCGTGCCTTCCCGACCTTCGCGGCCTTTACCTTGGCCGCCGGCGGCGGAGGCGGAGGCTGCGGTTGCGAGGCCTTCCTCGCCGCCCGCTTCGCCTTCCGCCCCACCACCTCACTCCACGCCACCCCCCCTTGGGAGGGTGCTGTGGAGGACGCGACCACCGCGACCACGGGTACACCACCCCCCTTGGGGGTCGCGACCCGGGGCCCTGGTGCCGCAACGCTGGGCGGAGCCTTCACTCCGCCCTTCTTTGCCTTCCCCGACTGTACCGGAACAGGTCGGGGAGGCACCGCCTTCCTGCTGACCGCTCTTCCGGCGAGGAGCTCCTCCCGGAAGGCGGCCAGCTTGCCATCAATCATGTCCCCAATCCTCCTCAGAAGATCGTCTTCTGAGGAGGACGGGGACTTCTTCACGGGCGGAGTGCGGGTGGAGGGGCCCGCGGTGCCCCGCACCACTGCCGCCGCACTCCGCTTATTTACCTCCGCCGAGGGACGCGGCGGTGGAGGAGGAGGAAGGATGGGAGGGAGGGCCGCGCTGTTCCACAGGGCCTCTGCCCTCCTCCTCCCCTGTCGCTCCTCCTCCAACAGGAGCTGCAGACGGGCGTTCCGCCCTCTGAGCTCCCGCGCCGCCTCCCTCATTTCCTCCGCCGCGGCCTTCAGGGCCTCCGCGCCACCGCTTTTCTGCCCCTTAAAGGCGCAGGCAGCGGCGACTTTCTCCACCCGCCTCAGGGACGAGGAGATCCTCTCCGATATCTCCTCGGTCACCTCGTCCCTGAGGCAACTCAGCCTCACCGACGGGCTCATCGCCCCGCCCACCTCGACGACGGCCTGCCCCGTCCTTTTCCTCTTAGAGCCTATGTGGCTCGTGCTGGAGGAGAAGGACGAGACCGACGCCGTCTCGTCGTCCTCCTCCACCCTCCACGAAGCCGGACCTGGCGCTGAGTGGGGCGCGAGCGCCGCCACCCTAACCCCAACCCCGTCTCCGTCCTCCCCAACCGACAAAACCCGCCCCATCCCCATTTTATTTTCTGTGTCCATAATAGTCCCACGAGATGGTCGGAAATAAAGGTCCACCCGGGCAGAGCCGATCAGGCTCATACTTTCGCATTCTTCACATACTTGTTGAACAGATACAGGGTTTTTTCTGGTTTGGTTCACGTAGTAATGTGGTACCACACTGAAACATTCAATTAAACCTGGTCTTGATAAATATTTTAGAGGATAACTCATGTTAGGTTTGGGTTAGGTCTTGGATTTGCCCTCATCAGGCTCATACTTTCGCATATTTCTCATACTTCATGGCTAGACCCTGGGCTGTTTCTGGATTGTATCACGTAGTAATGTGGTACCACGCTGAAACAGTCAATTAAATCTGATTTCGATCAATATTTTAGAGGATAACGCAAGTTAGGTCTGCGATAGGTCTGGGATTCGCCCACATCAGGCTCATACTTTCGCCTATTTCTCATACTTGATGGCTAGATCCTGGGTTTTTTCCGGTTTGGGTCACGTAGTAGTGTGGTACCACACTGAAACAGTCGATTAAACCTGGTTTCGAACAATATTTTTTAGGATAACGCATGTTAGGTCTAGGTTAGGGCGGGGATTTTCACACATCAGACTCATACTTTCGCATTCTTCACATACTTGTTGAACGGATCCTGAGTTTTTACTGGTTTGGATCACGTAGGAATGTGGTACCACACTGAATCATTCAATTAAACCTGGTCTTGATAAATATTTTAGAGGATAACGCATGTTAGGTCTGGGTTAGGTCTAGGATTTGCCTTCGTCAGGCTCATACTTTCGCATATTTCTCATACTTCATGACTAGATCCTGGGCTATTTCTGGATTGGATCACGTAGTAATGTGGTACCACACTGAAACAGTCGATTAAACCAGGTTTTTATCAATATTTTTGAGGATAACGCAAGTTAGGTCTGGGATAGGTCTGGGATTTGCCCTCATCAGGCTCATACTTTCGCGTTTTTCACATACTTGTTGAACAGATCCTGGGTTATTTTCTGGTTTGGATCACATAGTAATGTGGTACCACACTGAAACAGTCGATTAAACCAGGTTTCGATCAATATTTTTGAGGATAACGCATGTTAGGTCTAGGCTAGGCTTGGGATTTTCACTCATCAGACTCATACTTTCGCATTCTTCACATACTTGTTGAACGGATCCTGGGTTCTTTCTGGTTTGGATCACGTAGTAATGTGGGACCACACTGAAATAATCAATTAAACCTGGTCTTGATAAATATTTTAGGGGATAACGCATGTTAGGTCTGGGTTAGGTCTAGGATTTGCCTTCGTCAGGCTCATACTTTCGCATATTTCTCATACTTCATGGCTAGATCCTGGGCTATTTCTGGATTGGATCACGTAGTAATGTGGTACCACACTGAAACAGTCGATTAAACCAGGTTTTTATCAATATTTTTGAGGATAACGCAAGTTAGGTCTGGGATAGGTCTGGGATTTGCCCTCATCAGGCTCATACTTTCGCGTTTTTCACATACTTGTTGAACAGATCCTGGGTTATTTTCTGGTTTGGATCACATAGTAATGTGGTACCACACTGAAACAGTCGATTAAACCAGGTTTCTATCAATATTTTTGTGGATAACGCAAGTTAGGTCTGGGATAGGTCTGGGATTTGCCCTCATCAGGCTCATACTTTCGCGTTTTTCACATACTTGTTGAACAGATCCTGGGTTTTTTCTGGTTTGGATAACGTAGCAATGTGGTACCACACTGAAACAGTCGATTAAACCTGGTTTCGATCAATATTTTAGAGGATAACGCAAGTTAGGTCTGGGATAGGTCTGGGATTTGCCCTCATCAGACTCATACTTTCGCACACTTCACATACTTGTTGAACAGATCCTGGGTTTTTTCTGGTTTGGGTCACGTAGTAATGTGGTACCACACTGAAACAGTCGATTAAACCAGGTTTCGATCAATATTTTTGAGGATAACGCATGTTAGGTCTAGGTTAGGCCTGGGATTTTCACTGATCTGACACATACTTTCGTATTCTTCACATGCTTGTTGAACGGATCCTGGGTTTTTTCTGGTTTGGATCACGTAGTAATGTGGTACCACACTGAAACAGTCGATTAAACCTGGTTTCGATCAATATTTTAGAGGATAACGCAAGTTAGGTCTGGGATAGGTCTGGGATTTGCCCTCATCAGACTCATACTTTCGCACTCTTCACATACTTGTTGAACAGATCCTGGGTTTTTTCTGGTTTGGGTCACGTAGTAGTGTGGTACCACACTGAAACAGTCGATTAAACCAGGTTTCGATCAATATTTTTGAGGATAACGCATGATAGGTCTAGGTTAGGCCTGGGATTTTCACTCATCAGACTCATACTTTCGCATTCTTCACATAGTTGTTGAACGGCTCCTGGGTTTTTTCTGGTTTGGTTCACGTAGTAATGTGGTACCACACTGAAACATTCAATTAAACCTGGTCTTGATAAATATTTTAGAGGATAACGCATGTTAGGTTTGGGTTAGGTCTAGGATTTGCCCTCATCAGGCTCATACTTTCGCATATTTCTCATACTTCATGGCTAGATCCTGGGCTGTTTCTGGATTGTATCACGTAGTAATGTGGGACCCCACTGAAACAATCAATTAAACCTGGTCTTGATAAATATTTTAGAGGATAATGCATGCTAGGTCTGGGATAGGTCTGGGATTTGCCCTCATCAGACTCATACTTTCGCACACTTCACATACTCGTTGAACAGATCCTGGGTTATTTTCTTGTTTGGATCACATAGTAATGTGGTACCACACTGAAACAGTCGATTAAACCAGGTTTTGATCAATATTTTTGAGGATAACGCATGTTAGGTCTAGGTTAGGTCTGGGATTTTCACTCACCAAACTCATACTTTCGCATTCTCCACATACTTGTTGAACGGATCCTGGGTTTTTACTGGTTTGGATCACGTAGTAATGTGGTACCACACTGAAACATTCAATTAAACCTGGTCTTGATAAATATTTTAGAGGATAACGCATGTTAGGTTTGGGTTAGGTCTAGGATTTGCCCTCATCAGGCTCATACTTTCGCATATTTCTCATACTTCATGGCTAGATCCTGGGCTGTTTCTGGATTGTATCACGTAGTAATGAAGTACAACAATGGAACAGTCAATTAAACCTGGTTTCCATCAATATCTTAGAGGACAACGCAAGTTAGGTCTGGGATAGGTCTGGGATTTGCCCTCATCAGACTCATACTTTCGCACACTTCACATGCTTGTTGAACGGATCCTGGGTTTTTTCTGGTTTGGATCACGTAGTAATGTGGGACCTCACTGAAACAGTCAATTAAACCTGGTTTCGTCCAATATTTTAGAGAATAATTCATGTTAGTTCTAGGTTAGGTCTGGGATTTGCTCTCATCAGGCTCATTCTTTCGCATATTTCTCACACTTGATGGCTAGATCCTGGGCTATTTCTGGATTGCATTACGTAGTAATGAAGTACAACAATGGAACAGTCAATTAAACCTGGTTTCCATCAATATCTTAGAGGACAACGCAAGTTAGGTCTGGGATAGGTCTGGGATTTGCCCTCATCAGGCTCATACTTTCGCGTTTTTCACATACTTGTTGAACAGATCCTGGGTTTTTTCTGGTTTGGTTCACGTAGTAGTGTGGTACCACACTGAAACAGTCCATTAAACCTGGTTTGGATGAATATTTTAGAGGATAACGCAAGTTAGGTCTGGGATAGGTCCGGGATTTGCCCTCATCAGGCTCATACTTTCGCGTTTTTCACATACTTGTTGAACGGATCCTGGGTTTTTTCTGGTTTGGGTCACGTAGTAATGTGGTACCACACTGAAACAGTCGATTAAACCAGGTTTCGATCAATATTTATGAGGATAACGCATGTTAGGTCTAGGTTAGGTCCGGGATTTGCCCTCATCAGGCTCATACTTTCGCGTTTTTCACATACTTGTTGAACGGATCCTGGGTTTTTTCTGGTTTGGGTCACGTAGTAATGTGGTACCACACTGAAACAGTCGATTAAACCAGGTTTTTATCAATATTTTTGAGGATAACGCAAGTTAGGTCTGGGATAGGTCTGGGATTTGCCCTCATCAGGCTCATACTTTCGCGTTTTTCACATACTTGTTGAACAGATCCTGGGTTATTTTCTGGTTTGGATCACATAGTAATGTGGTACCACACTGAAACAGTCGATTAAACCAGGTTTCGATCAATATTTTTGAGGATAACGCATGTTAGGTCTAGGCTAGGCTTGGGATTTTCACTCATCAGACTCATACTTTCGCATTCTTCACATACTTGTTGAACGGATCCTGGGTTCTTTCTGGTTTGGATCACGTAGTAATGTGGGACCACACTGAAATAATCAATTAAACCTGGTCTTGATAAATATTTTAGGGGATAACGCATGTTAGGTCTGGGTTAGGTCTAGGATTTGCCTTCGTCAGGCTCATACTTTCGCATATTTCTCATACTTCATGGCTAGATCCTGGGCTATTTCTGGATTGGATCACGTAGTAATGTGGTACCACACTGAAACAGTCGATTAAACCAGGTTTTTATCAATATTTTTGAGGATAACGCAAGTTAGGTCTGGGATAGGTCTGGGATTTGCCCTCATCAGGCTCATACTTTCGCGTTTTTCACATACTTGTTGAACAGATCCTGGGTTATTTTCTGGTTTGGATCACATAGTAATGTGGTACCACACTGAAACAGTCGATTAAACCAGGTTTCTATCAATATTTTTGTGGATAACGCAAGTTAGGTCTGGGATAGGTCTGGGATTTGCCCTCATCAGGCTCATACTTTCGCGTTTTTCACATACTTGTTGAACAGATCCTGGGTTTTTTCTGGTTTGGATAACGTAGCAATGTGGTACCACACTGAAACAGTCGATTAAACCTGGTTTCGATCAATATTTTAGAGGATAACGCAAGTTAGGTCTGGGATAGGTCTGGGATTTGCCCTCATCAGACTCATACTTTCGCACACTTCACATACTTGTTGAACAGATCCTGGGTTTTTTCTGGTTTGGGTCACGTAGTAATGTGGTACCACACTGAAACAGTCGATTAAACCAGGTTTCGATCAATATTTTTGAGGATAACGCATGTTAGGTCTAGGTTAGGCCTGGGATTTTCACTGATCTGACACATACTTTCGTATTCTTCACATGCTTGTTGAACGGATCCTGGGTTTTTTCTGGTTTGGATCACGTAGTAATGTGGTACCACACTGAAACAGTCGATTAAACCTGGTTTCGATCAATATTTTAGAGGATAACGCAAGTTAGGTCTGGGATAGGTCTGGGATTTGCCCTCATCAGACTCATACTTTCGCACTCTTCACATACTTGTTGAACAGATCCTGGGTTTTTTCTGGTTTGGGTCACGTAGTAGTGTGGTACCACACTGAAACAGTCGATTAAACCAGGTTTCGATCAATATTTTTGAGGATAACGCATGATAGGTCTAGGTTAGGCCTGGGATTTTCACTCATCAGACTCATACTTTCGCATTCTTCACATAGTTGTTGAACGGCTCCTGGGTTTTTTCTGGTTTGGTTCACGTAGTAATGTGGTACCACACTGAAACATTCAATTAAACCTGGTCTTGATAAATATTTTAGAGGATAACGCATGTTAGGTTTGGGTTAGGTCTAGGATTTGCCCTCATCAGGCTCATACTTTCGCATATTTCTCATACTTCATGGCTAGATCCTGGGCTGTTTCTGGATTGTATCACGTAGTAATGTGGGACCCCACTGAAACAATCAATTAAACCTGGTCTTGATAAATATTTTAGAGGATAATGCATGCTAGGTCTGGGATAGGTCTGGGATTTGCCCTCATCAGACTCATACTTTCGCACACTTCACATACTCGTTGAACAGATCCTGGGTTATTTTCTTGTTTGGATCACATAGTAATGTGGTACCACACTGAAACAGTCGATTAAACCAGGTTTTGATCAATATTTTTGAGGATAACGCATGTTAGGTCTAGGTTAGGTCTGGGATTTTCACTCACCAAACTCATACTTTCGCATTCTCCACATACTTGTTGAACGGATCCTGGGTTTTTACTGGTTTGGATCACGTAGTAATGTGGTACCACACTGAAACATTCAATTAAACCTGGTCTTGATAAATATTTTAGAGGATAACGCATGTTAGGTTTGGGTTAGGTCTAGGATTTGCCCTCATCAGGCTCATACTTTCGCATATTTCTCATACTTCATGGCTAGATCCTGGGCTGTTTCTGGATTGTATCACGTAGTAATGAAGTACAACAATGGAACAGTCAATTAAACCTGGTTTCCATCAATATCTTAGAGGACAACGCAAGTTAGGTCTGGGATAGGTCTGGGATTTGCCCTCATCAGACTCATACTTTCGCACACTTCACATGCTTGTTGAACGGATCCTGGGTTTTTTCTGGTTTGGATCACGTAGTAATGTGGGACCTCACTGAAACAGTCAATTAAACCTGGTTTCGTCCAATATTTTAGAGAATAATTCATGTTAGTTCTAGGTTAGGTCTGGGATTTGCTCTCATCAGGCTCATTCTTTCGCATATTTCTCACACTTGATGGCTAGATCCTGGGCTATTTCTGGATTGCATTACGTAGTAATGAAGTACAACAATGGAACAGTCAATTAAACCTGGTTTCCATCAATATCTTAGAGGACAACGCAAGTTAGGTCTGGGATAGGTCTGGGATTTGCCCTCATCAGGCTCATACTTTCGCGTTTTTCACATACTTGTTGAACAGATCCTGGGTTTTTTCTGGTTTGGTTCACGTAGTAGTGTGGTACCACACTGAAACAGTCCATTAAACCTGGTTTGGATGAATATTTTAGAGGATAACGCAAGTTAGGTCTGGGATAGGTCCGGGATTTGCCCTCATCAGGCTCATACTTTCGCGTTTTTCACATACTTGTTGAACGGATCCTGGGTTTTTTCTGGTTTGGGTCACGTAGTAATGTGGTACCACACTGAAACAGTCGATTAAACCAGGTTTCGATCAATATTTATGAGGATAACGCATGTTAGGTCTAGGTTAGGCCTGGGATTTTCACTCATCAGACACATACTTTCGTATTCTTGACATACTTGTTGAACGGATCCTGGGTGTCTACTGGTTTGGATCACGTAGTAATGAAGTGCAACACTGAAACAGTCAATTAAGCCTGGTTTCCATCAATATTTTAGAGGACAACGCATGTTAGGTCTAGGTTAGGCCGAGGATTTTCACTCATCAGACTCATACTTTCGCATTCTCCACATACTTGTTGAACGGATCCTGGGTTTTTACTGGTTTGGATCACGTAGTAATGTGGTACCACACTGAAACAGTCGATTAAACCTGGTTTCGATCAATATTTTTGAGGATAACGCATGTTAGGTCTAGGTTAGGCCGAGGATTTTCACTCATCAGGCTCATACTTTCGCATATTTCTCATACTTCATGGCTAGATCCTGGGCTGTTTCTGGATTGTGTCACGTAGTAATGTGGGACCCCACTGAAACAATCAATTAAACCTGGTCTTGATAAATATTTTAGAGGACAACGCATGTTAGGTCTGGGATAGGTCTGGGATTTGCCCTCATCAGACTCATACTTTCGCACACTTCACATACTCGTTGAACAGATCCTGGGTTATTTTCTGGTTTGGATCACATAGTAATGTGGGACCACACTGAAACAGACGATTAAACCAGCTTTCGATCAATATTTTTGAGGATAACGCATGTTAGGTCTAGGTTAGGCCGGCGTTTTTCACTCATCACACTCATACTTTCGCATTCTTCACATACTTGTTGAACAGATACAGGGTTTTTTCTGGTTTGGTTCACGTAGTAATGTGGTACCACACTGATACATTCAATTAAACCTGGTCTTGATAAATATTTTAGATGATAACGCAAGTTAGGTCTGGGATAGGTCGGGGATTTGCCATTATCAGGCTCATACCTTCGCATATTTCTCATACTTCATGGCTAGATCCTGGGCTGTTTCTGGATTGTGTCACGTAGTAATGTGGGACCACACTGAAACAATCAATTAAACCTGGTCCTGATAAATATTTTAGAGGATAATGCATGTTAGGTCTGGGATAGGTCTGGGATTTGCCCTCATCAGACTCATACTTTCGCACACTTCACATACTCGTTGAACAGATCCTGGGTTATTTTCTTGTTTGGATCACATAGTAATGTGGTACCCCACTGAAACAGTCGATTAAACCAGGTTTTGATCAATATTTTTGAGGATAACGCATGTTAGGTCTAGGTTAGGTCTGGGATTTTCACTCATCAAACTCATACTTTCGCATTCTCCACATACTTGTTGAACGGATCCTGGGTTTTTACTGGTTTGGATCACGTAGTAATGTGGTACCACACTGAAACATTCAATTAAACCTGGTCTTGATAAATATTTTAGAGGATAACGCATGTTAGGTTTGGGTTAGGTCTAGGATTTGCCCTCATCAGGCTCATACTTTCGCATATTTCTCATACTTCATGGCTAGATCCTGGGCTGTTTCTGGATTGTATCACGTAGTAATGAAGTACAACAATGGAACAGTCAATTAAACCTGGTTTCCATCAATATCTTAGAGGACAACGCAAGTTAGGTCTGGGATAGGTCTGGGATTTGCCCTCATCAGACTCATACTTTCGCACACTTCACATGCTTGTTGAACGGATCCTGGGTTTTTTCTGGTTTGGATCACGTAGTAATGTGGGACCTCACTGAAACAGTCAATTAAACCTTGTTTCGTCCAATATTTTAGAGAATAATTCATGTTAGTTCTAGGTTAGGTCTGGGATTTGCTCTCATCAGGCTCATTCTTTCGCATATTTCTCACACTTGATGGCTAGATCCTGGGCTATTTCTGGATTGCATTACGTAGTAATGAAGTACAACAATGGAACAGTCAATTAAACCTGGTTTCCATCAATATCTTAGAGGACAACGCAAGTTAGGTCTGGGATAGGTCTGGGATTTGCCCTCATCAGGCTCATACTTTCGCGTTTTTCACATACTTGTTGAACAGATCCTGGGTTTTTTCTGGTTTGGTTCACGTAGTAGTGTGGTACCACACTGAAACAGTCCATTAAACCTGGTTTGGATGAATATTTTAGAGGATAACGCAAGTTAGGTCTGGGATAGGTCCGGGATTTGCCCTCATCAGGCTCATACTTTCGCGTTTTTCACATACTTGTTGAACGGATCCTGGGTTTTTTCTGGTTTGGATCACGTAGTAATGTGGTACCACACTGAAACAGTCGATTAAACCAGGTTTCGATCAATATTTATGAGGATAACGCATGTTAGGTCTAGGTTAGGCCTGGGATTTTCACTCATCAGACACATACTTTCGTATTCTTGACATACTTGTTGAACGGATCCTGGGTGTCTACTGGTTTGGATCACGTAGTAATGAAGTGCAACACTGAAACAGTCAATTAAGCCTGGTTTCCATCAATATTTTAGAGGACAACGCATGTTAGGTCTAGGTTAGGCCGAGGATTTTCACTCATCAGACTCATACTTTCGCATTCTCCACATACTTGTTGAACGGATCCTGGGTTTTTACTGGTTTGGATCACGTAGTAATGTGGTACCACACTGAAACAGTCGATTAAACCTGGTTTCGATCAATATTTTTGAGGATAACGCATGTTAGGTCTAGGTTAGGCCGAGGATTTTCACTCATCAGGCTCATACTTTCGCATATTTCTCATACTTCATGGCTAGATCCTGGGCTGTTTCTGGATTGTGTCACGTAGTAATGTGGGACCCCACTGAAACAATCAATTAAACCTGGTCTTGATAAATATTTTAGAGGACAACGCATGTTAGGTCTGGGATAGGTCTGGGATTTGCCCTCATCAGACTCATACTTTCGCACACTTCACATACTCGTTGAACAGATCCTGGGTTATTTTCTGGTTTGGATCACATAGTAATGTGGTACCACACTGAAACAGACGATTAAACCAGCTTTCGATCAATATTTTTGAGGATAACGCATGTTAGGTCTAGGTTAGGCCGGCGTTTTTCACTCATCACACTCATACTTTCGCATTCTTCACATACTTGTTGAACAGATACAGGGTTTTTTCTGGTTTGGTTCACGTAGTAATGTGGTACCACACTGATACATTCAATTAAACCTGGTCTTGATAAATATTTTAGATGATAACGCAAGTTAGGTCTGGGATAGGTCGGGGATTTGCCATTATCAGGCTCATACCTTCGCATATTTCTCATACTTCATGGCTAGATCCTGGGCTGTTTCTGGATTGTGTCACGTAGTAATGTGGGACCACACTGAAACAATCAATTAAACCTGGTCCTGATAAATATTTTAGAGGATAATGCATGTTAGGTCTGGGATAGGTCTGGGATTTGCCCTCATCAGACTCATACTTTCGCACACTTCACATACTCGTTGAACAGATCCTGGGTTATTTTCTTGTTTGGATCACATAGTAATGTGGTACCACACTGAAACAGTCGATTAAACCAGGTTTTGATCAATATTTTTGAGGATAACGCATGTTAGGTCTAGGTTAGGTCTGGGATTTTCACTCATCAAACTCATACTTTCGCATTCTCCACATACTTGATGAACGGATCCTGGGTTTTTACTGGTTTGGATCACGTAGTAATGTGGTACCACACTGAAACATTCAATTAAACCTGGTCTTGATAAATATTTTAGAGGATAACGCATGTTAGGTTTGGGTTAGGTCTAGGATTTGCCCTCATCAGGCTCATACTTTCGCACACTTCACATACTCGTTGAACAGATCCTGGGTTATTTTCTGGTTTGGATTACATAGTAATGTGGTAACACACTGAAACAGACGATTAAACCAGGTTTCGATCAATATATTTGAGGATAACGCATGTTAGGTCTAGGTTAGGCCGGGGTTTTTCACTCATCACACTCATACTTTCGCATTCTTCACATACTTGTTGAACGCATCCTGGGTTTTTACTGGTTTGGATCACGTAGTAATGAAGTGCAACACTGAAACAGTCAATTAAACCTGGTTTCCATCAATATTTTAGAGGACAACGCGTGTTAGGTCTAGGTTAGGCCTGGGATTTGCCCACATCAGGGTCATACTTTCGCAGTTTTAACATACATGTTGACCTGATCGAGTGTTTTTTCTGCTTTGGATCACGCAGTAAAGTGGTCCCACAATGAAACAGTCCATTAAACCTGGTTTGGATCAATATTTTAGAGGATAACGCTTGTTAGGTCTAGGTTAGCCCTGGGATTTTCACTCATCAGACTCATACTTTCGCATTCTTCACATACTTGTTGAACAGATACAGGGTTTTTTCTTGTTTGGTTCACGTAGTAATGTGGTACCACACTGAAACATTTAATTAACCCTGGTCTTGATAAATATTTTAGAGGATAACTCATGTTAGGTTTGGGTTAGGTCTTGGATTTGCCCTCATCAGGCTCATACTTTCGCATATTTCTCATACTTCATGGCTAGACCCTGGGCTGTTACTGGATTGTATCACGTAGTAATGTGGTACCACGCTGAAACAGTCACTTAAACCTGATTTCGATCAATATTTTAGAGGATAACGCAAGTTAGGTCTGGGATAGGTCTGGGATTCGCCCTCATCAGGCTCATACTTTCTCATATTTCTCATACTTGATGGCTAGATCCTGGGTTTTTTCCGGTTTGGGTCACGTAGTAGTGTGGTACCACACTGAAACAGTCGATTAAACCTGGTTTCGAACAATATTTTTTAGGAGAACGCATGTTAGGTCTAGGTTAGGCCGGGGATTTTCACTCATCAGACTCATACTTTCGCATTCTTCACATACTTGTTGAACGGATCCGGGGTTTTTACTGGTTTGGATCACGTAGTAATGTGGTACCACACTGAAACATTCAATTAAACCTGGTCTTGATAAATATTTTAGAGGATAACGCATGTTAGGTCTGGGATAGGTCTGGGATTTGCCATCGTCAGACTCATACTTGCGCACACTTCACATACTCGTTGAACAGATCCTGGGTTATTTTCTGGTTTGGATCACATAGTAATGTGGTACCACACTGAAACAGTCGATTAAACCAGGTTTCGATCAATATTTTTGAGGATAACGCATGTTAGGTCTAGGTTAGGCCTGGGATTTTCACTCATCAGACTCATACTTTCGCAATCTTCACATACTTGTTGAACGGATCCTGGGTTTTTTCTGGTTTGGATCACGTAGTAATGTGGGTCCACACTGAAACAATCAATTAAACCTGGTCTTGATAAATATTTTAGAGGATAACGCATGTTAGGTCTGGGTTAGGTCTAGGATTTGCCCTCGTCAGGCTCATACTTTCGCATATTTCTCATACTTCATGGCTAGATCCTGGGCTATTTCTGGATTGGATCACGTAGTAATGTGGTACCACACTGAAAGAGTCGATTAAACCAGGTTTCTATCAATATTTTTGAGGATAACGCAAGTTAGGTCTGGGATAGGTCTGGGATTTGCCCTCATCAGGCTCATACTTTCGTGTTTTTCACATACTTGTTGAACAGATCCTGGGTTTTTTCCGGTTTGGGTCACGTAGTAGTGTGTTACCACACTGAAACAGTCGATTAAACCTGGTTTCGATCAATATTTTTGAGGATAACGCATGTTAGGTCTAGGTTAGGCCTGGGATTTGCCCACATCAGGGTCATACTTTCGCAGTTTTAACATACATGTTCACCTGATTGGGGGGTTTTTCTGCTTTGGATCACGCAGTAAAGTGGTACCACACTGAAACAGTCCATTAAACCTGGTTTGGATCAAAATTTTAGAGGATAACGCTTGTTAGGTCTGGGTTAGCCCTGGGATTTTCACTCATCAGACTCATACTTTCGCATTCTTCACATACTTGTTGAACGGATCCTGGGTTTCTACTGGTTTGGATCACGTAGTAATGAAGTGCAACACTGAAACAGTCAATTAAACCTGGTTTCCATCAATATTTTAGAGGACAACGCGTGTTAGGTCTAGGTTAGGCCTGGGATTCGCCCTCATCAGGCTCATACTTTCGCATATTTCTCATACTTTTTGAACAGATCCTGGGTTTTTTCCGGTTTGGGTCACGTAGTAGTGTGGTACCACACTGAAACAGTCGATTAAACCTGGTTTCGATCAATATTTTTGAGGATAACGCATGTTAGGTCTAGGTTAGGCCGGGGATTTTCACTCATCATACTCATACTTTCGCACACTTCACATACTCGTTGA
This sequence comes from Colletes latitarsis, assembly GCF_051014445.1. Taxonomy (NCBI): domain Eukaryota; kingdom Metazoa; phylum Arthropoda; class Insecta; order Hymenoptera; family Colletidae; genus Colletes; species Colletes latitarsis. The sequence continues at coordinate 6,839,290 of NW_027488373.1, read as the reverse complement.
ACAGATCCTGGGCTTTTTCTGGTTTGGATCACGTAGTAATGTGGTACCTCACTGAAACAGTCGATTAAACCAGGTTTTGATCAATATTTTTGAGGATAACGCATGTTAGGTCTAGGTTAGGCCTGCGATTCTCACTCATCAGACTCATACTTTCGTATTCTTCACATACTTGTTGAACGGATCCTGGGTTTCTACTGGTTTGGAGCACGTAGTAATGAAGTGCAACACTGAAACAGTCAATTAAACCTGGTTTCCATCAATATTTTAGAGGACAACGCGTGTTAGGTCTCGGTTAGGCCTGGGATTTTCACTCATCAGACTCATACTTTCGCATTCTCCACATACTTGTTGAACGGATCCTGGGTTTGTACTGGTTTGGATCACGTAGTAATGTGGTACCACACTGAAACAGTCGATTAAACCTGGTTTCGATCAATATTTTTGAGGATAACGCATGTTAGGTCTAGGTTAGGCCGAGGATTTTCACTCATCAAACTCATACTTTCGCATTCTCCACGTACTTGTTGAACGGATCCTGGGTTTTTACTGGTTTGGATCACGTAGTAATGTGGTACCACACTGAAATATTCAATTAAACCTGGTCTTGATAAATATTTTAGAGGATAACGCATGTTAGGTTTGGGTTAGGTCTAGGATTTGCCCTCATCAGGCTCATACTTGCGCATATTTCTCATACTTCATGGCTAGATCCTGGGCTGTTTCTGGATTGTGTCACGTAGTAATGTGGGACCCCACTGAAACAGTCAATTAAACCTGGTCTTGATAAATATTTTAGAGGATAATGCATGTTAGGTCTGGGACAGGTCTGGGATTTGCCCTCATCAGACTCATACTTTCGCACACTTCACATACTCGTTGAACAGATCCTGGGTTATTTTCTGGTTTGGATCACATAGTAATGTTGTACCACACTGAAACAGTCGATTAAACCAGGTTTTGTTCAATATTTTTGAGGATAACGCATGTTAGGTCTAGGTGAGGCCTGGGATTTTCACTCATCAAACTCATACTTTCGCATTCTCCACGTACTTTTTGAACGGATCCTGGGTTTTTACTGGTTTGGATCACGTAGTAATGTGGTACCACACTGAAACATTCAATTAAACCTGGTCTTGATAAATATTTTAGAGGATAACGCATGGTAGGTTTGGGTTAGGTCTAGGATTTGCCCTCATCAGGCTCATACTTTCGCATATTTCTCATACTTCATGGCTAGATCCTGGGCTGTTTCTGGATTGTGTCACGTAGTAATGTGGGACCACACTGAAAGAATCAATTAAACCTGGTCTTGATAAATATTTTAGAGGATAATGCATGTTAGGTCTGGGATAGGTCTGGGATTTGCCCTCATCAGACTCATACTTTCGCACACTTCACATACTCGTTGAACAGATCCTGGGTTATTTTCTGGTTTGGATCACATAGTAATGTGGTACCACACTGAAACAGTCGATTAAACCAGGTTTTGATCAATATTCTTGAGGGTAACGCATGTTAGGTCTAGGTTAGGCCAGGGATTTGCCCTCATCAGACTCATACTTTCGCACACTTCACATACTCGTTGAACAGATCCTGGGTTATTTTCTGGTTTGGATTACATAGTAATGTGGTAACACACTGAAACAGACGATTAAACCAGGTTTCGATCAATATATTTGAGGATAACGCATGTTAGGTCTAGGTTAGGCCGGGGTTTTTCACTCATCACACTCATACTTTTGCATTCTTCACATACTTGTTGAACGCATCCTGGGTTTTTACTGGTTTGGATCACGTAGTAATGAAGTGCAACACTGAAACAGTCAATTAAACCTGGTTTCCATCAATATTTTAGAGGACAACGGGTGTTAGGTCTAGGTTAGGCCTGGGATTTGCCCACATCAGGGTCATACTTTCGCAGTTTTAACATACATGTTGACCTGATCGAGGGTTTTTTCTGCTTTGGATCACGCAGTAAAGTGGTACCACACTGAAACAGTCCATTAAACCTGGTTTGGATCAATATTTTAGAGGATAACGCTTGTTAGGTCTAGGTTAGCCCTGGGATTTTCACTCATCAGACTCGTACTTTCGCATTCTTCACATACTTGTTGAACAGATAGATAAAACAGGGTTTTTTCTGGTTTGGTTCGCGTAGTAATGTGGTACCACACTGAAACATTCAATTAACCCTGGTCTTGATAAATATTTTAGAGGATAACTCATGTTTGGTTTGGGTTAGGTCTTGGATTTGCCGTCATCAGGCTCATACTTTCGCATATTTCTCATACTTCATGGCTAGACCCTGGGCTGTTTCTGGATTGTATCACGTAGTAAAGTGGTACCACGCTGAAACAGTCAATTAAACCTGATTTCGATCAATATTTTAGAGGATAACGCAAGTTAGGTCTGGGATAGGTCTGGGATTCGCGCTCATCAGGCTCATACGTTCGCATATTTCTCATACTTGATGGCTAGATCCTGGGTTTTTTCCGGTTTGGGTCACGTAGTAGTGTGGTACCACACAGAAACAGTCGATTAAACCTGGTTTCGAACAATATTTTTTAGGAGAACGCATGTTAGGTCTAGGTTAGGCCGGGGATTTTCACTCATCAGACTCATACTTTCGCATTCTTCACATACTTGTTGAACGGATCCGGGGTTTTTACTGGTTTGGATCACGTAGCAATGTGGTACCACACTGAAACATTCAATTAAACCTGGTCTTGATAAATATTTTAGAGGATAACGCATGTTAGGTCTGGGATAGGTCTGGGATTTGCCCTCATCAGACTCATACTTTCGCACCCTTCACATACTCGTTGAACAGATCCTGGGTTATTTTCTGGTTTGGATCACATAGTAATGTGGTACCACACTGAAACAGTCGATTAGACCAGGTTTCGATCAATATTTTTGAGGATAACGCATGTTAGGCCTAGGTTAGGCCTGGGATTTGCCCACATCAGGGTCATACTTTCGCAGTTTTAACATACATGTTGACCTGATTGGGGGGTTTTTCTGCTTTGGATCACGCAGTAAAGTGGTACCACACTGAAACGGTCCATTAAACCTGGTTTGGATCAATATTTTAGAGGATAACGCTTGTTAGGTCTAGGTTAGCCCTGGGATTTTCACTCATCAGACTCATACTTTCGCATTCATCACATACTTGTTGAACAGATACAGGGTTTTTTCTGGTTTTGTTCACGTAGTAATGTGGTACCACACTGAAAAATTCAATTAACCCTGGTTTCGATCAATATTTTAGAGGATAACGCATGTCAGGTCTGGGTTAGGTCTAGGATTTGCCCTCGTCAGACTCATACTTTCGCATATTTCTCATACTTCATGGCTAGATCCCGGGCTATTTCTGGATTGGATCACGTAGTAATGTGGTACCACACTGAAACAGTCAATTAAACCTGGTTTCGATCAATATTTTAGAGGATAACGCAAGTTAGGTCTGGGATAGGCCTGGGATTTGCACTGATTAGGCTCATACTTTCGCGTTTTTCACATACTTGTTGATCAGATCCTGGGTTTTTACTGGTTTGGATCACGTAGTAATGTGGTACCACACTGAAACAGTCGATTAAACCAGGTTTCGATCAATGTTTTTGAGGATAACGCATGTTAGGTCTAGGTTAGGCCGGGGTTTTTCACTCATCACAATCATACTTTCGCATTCTTCACATACTTGTTGAACGGATCCTGGGTTTTTACTGGTTTGGATCACGTAGTAATGAAGTGCAACACTGAAACAGTCAATTAAGCCTGGTTTCCATCAATATTTTAGAGGACGACGCATGTTAGGTCTAGGTTAGGCCTGGGATTTGCCCTCATCAGGGTCCTACTTTCGCAGTTTTAACATACATGTTGACCTGATCGAGGGTTTTTTCTGTTTTGGATCACGTAGTAAAGTGGTACCACACTGAAACAGTCCATTAAACCTGGTTTGGATCAATATTTTAGAGGATAACGCATGTTAGGTCTAGGTTAGCCCTGGGATTTTCACTCATCAGACTCATACTTTCGCATTCTTCACATACTTGTTGAACAGATCCTGGGTTTTTTATGGTTTGGTTCACGTAGTAATGTGGTACCACACTGAAACATTCAATTAAACCTGGTCTTGATTAATATTTTAGAGGATAACGCATGTTAGGTCCGGGATAGGTCTGGGATTCGCCCTCATCAGGCTCATACTTTCGCATATTTCTCATACTTGATGGCTAGATCCTGGGTTTTTTCCGGTTTGGGTCACGTAGTAGTGTGGTACCACACTGAAGCAGTCGATTAAACCTGGTTTCGAACAATATTTTTTAGGATAACGCATGTTAGGTCTAGGTTAGGCCGGGGATTTTCCCTCATCACGCTCATACTTTCGCATTCTTCACATACTTGTTGAACGGATCCTGGGTTTTTACTGGTTTGGATCACGTAGTAATGTGGTACCACGCTGAAACAGTCAATTAAAACTGGTTTCGATCAATATTTTAGAGGATAACGCATGTTAGGCCTGGGTTAGGTCTAGGATTTGCCCTCATCAGGCTCATACTTTCGCATATTTCTCATACTTCATGGCTGGATCCTGGGCTCTTTCTGGATTGGATCACGTAGTAATGTGGTACCACACTGAAGCAGTCAATTAAACCTGGTTGTGACCAATATTTCAGAGAACAACTCATGTTAGGTCTAGGTTAGGTCTGGGATTTGCTCTCATCAGGCTCATTCTTTCGCATATTTCTCATACTTGATGGCTAGATCCTGGGCTTTTTCTGGATTGCATCACGTAGTAATGAAGAACAACACTGAAACAGTCAATTAAACCTGGTTTCCATCAATATTTTAGAGGACAACGCATGTTAGGTCTAGGTTAGGCCTGGGATTTGCCCTCATCAGGGTCATACTTTCGCAGTTTTAACATACATGTTGACCTGATCGAGGGTTTCTTCTGCCTTGGATCACGTAGTAAAGTGGTACCACACTGAAACAGTCCATTAAACCTGGTTTGGATCAATATTTTAGAGGATAACGCATGTTAGGTCTAGGTTAGCCCTGGGATTTTCACTCATCAGACTCATACTTTCGCATTCTTCACATACTTGTTGTACGGATCCTGGGTTTTTACTGCTTTGGATCACGTAGTAATGAAGTGCAACACTGAAACAGTCAATTAAGCCTGGTTTCCATCAATATTTTAGAGGATAACGCAAGTTAGGTCTTGGATAGGTCTGGGATTTGCCCTCATCAGGCTCATACTTTCGCGTTTTTCACATACTTGTTGATCAGATCCTGGGTTTTTACTGGTTTGGATCACGTAGTAATGTGGTACCACACTGAAACATTCAATTAAACCTGGCCTTGATAAATATTTTAGAGGATAACGCATGTTAGGTCTGGGAAAGGTCTGGGATTTGCCCTCATCAGACTCATACTTTCGCACACTTCACATACTCGTTGAACAGATCCTGGGTTATTTTCTGGTTTGGATCACATAGTAATGTGGTACCACACTGAAACAGTCGATTAAACCAGGTTTCGATCAATGTTTTTGAGGATAACGCATGTTAGGTCTGGGATAGGTCTGGGATTCGCCCTCATCAGGCTCATACTTTCGCATATTTCTCATACTTGATGGCTAGATCCTGGGCTTTTTCTGGATTGCATCACGTAGTAATGAAGTACAACACTGAAACAGTCAATTAAACCTGGTTTGGATCAATATTTTAGAGGATAACGCATGTTAGGTCTAGGTTAGCCCTGGGATTTTCACTCATCAGACTCATACTTTCGCACACTTCACATACTCGTTGAACAGATCCTGGGTTATTTTCTGGTTTGGATCACATAGTAATGTGGTACCACACTGAAACAGTCGATTAAACCAGGTTTCGATCAATATTTTAGAGGATAACGCATGTTAGGTCTGGGATAGGTCTGGGATTCGCCCTCATCAGGCTCATACTTTCGCATATTTCTCATACTTGATGGCTAGATCCTGGGTTTTTTCCGGTTTGGGTCACGTAGTAGTGTGGTACCACACTGAAACAGTCGATTAAACCTGGTTTCGAACAATATTTTTTAGGATAACGCATGTTAGGTCTAGGTTAGGCCGGGGATTTTCCCTCATCAGGCTCATACTTTCGCATTCTTCACATACTTGTTGAACGGATCCTGGGTTTTTACTGGTTTGGATCACGTAGTAATGTGGTACCACGCTGAAACAGTCAATTAAAACTGGTTTCGATCAATATTTTAGAGGATAACGCATGTTAGGCCTGGGTTAGGTCTAGGATTTGCCCTCATCAGGCTCATAGTTTCGCATATTTCTCATACTTCATGGCTGGATCCTGGGCTCTTTCTGGATTGGATCACGTAGTAATGTGGTACCACACTGAAGCAGTCAATTAAACCTGGTTGTGATCAATATTTTAGAGAACAATTCATGTTAGGTCTAGGTTAGGTCTGGGATTTGCTCTCATCAGGCTCACTCTTTCGCATATTTCTCATACTTGATGGCTAGATCCTGGGCTTTTTCTGGATTGCATCACGTAGTAATGAAGTACAACACTGAAACAGTCAATTAAACCTGGTTTCGATCAATGTTTTGGAGAATATTTCATGTTAGGTCTAGGTTAGGTCTGGGATTTGCCCTCATCAGGCTCATTCTTCCGCAGTTTTAACATACATGTTGACCTGATCGAGGGTTTCTTCTGCTTTGGATCACGTAGTAAAGTGGTACCACACTGAAACAGTCCATTAAACCTGGTTTGGATCAATATTTTAGAGGATAATGCATGTTAGGTCTAGGTTAGCCCTGGGATTTTCACTCATCAGACTCATACTTTCGCATTCTTCACATACTTGTTGTACGGATCCTGGGTTTTTACTGCTTTGGATCACGTAGTAATGAAGTGCAACACTGAAACACTCAATTAAGCCTGGTTTCCATCAATATTTTAGTGGATAACGCAAGTTAGGTCTGGGATAGGTCTGGGATTTGCCCTCATCAGGCTCATACTTTCGCGTTTTTCACATACTTGTTGATCAGATCCTGGGTTTTTACTGGTTTGGATCGCGTAGTAATGTGGTACCACACTGAAACATTCAATTAAACCTGGCCTTGATAAATATTTTAGAGGATAGCGCATGTTAGGTCTGGGATAGGTCTGGGATTTGCCCTCATCAGACTCATACTTTCGCACACTTCACATACTCGTTGAACAGATCCTGGGTTATTTTCTGGTTTGGATCACATAGTAATGTGGTACCACACTGAAACAGTCGATTAAACCAGGTTTCGATCAATGTTTTTGAGGATAACGCATGTCAGGTCTGGGATAGGTCTGGGATTCGCCCTCATCAGGCTCACTCTTTCGCATATTTCTCATACTTGATGGCTAGATCCTGGGCTTTTTCTGGATTGCATCACGTAGTAATGAAGTACAACACTGAGACAGTCAATTAAACCTGGTTTCCATCAATATCTTAGAGGACAACGCAAGTTAGGTCTGGGATAGGTCTGGGATTCGCCCTCATCAGGCTCATACTTTCGCATATTTCTCATACTTGATGGCTAGATCCTGGGCTTTTTCTGGATTGCATCATGTAGTAATGAAGTACAACACTGAAACAGTCAATTAAACCTGGTTTCCATCAATATCTTAGAGGACAACGCAAGTTAGGTCTGGGATAGGTCTGGGATTTGCCCTCATCAGACTCATACTTTCGCACACTTCACATACTCGTTGAACAGATCCTGGGTTATTTTCTGGTTTGGATCACATAGTAATGTGGTACCACACTGAAACAGTCGATTAAACCAGGTTTCGATCAATATTTTTGACGATAACGCATGTTAGGTCTAGGTTAGGTCTGGGATTTGCCCTCATCAGACTCATACTTTCGCACACTTCACATACTCGTTGAACAGAACCTGGGTTATTTTCTGGTTTGGATCACACAGTAATGTGGTAACACACTGAGACAGTCGATTAAACCAGGTTTCGATCAATATTTTTGAGGATAACGCATGTTAGGTCTAGGTTAGGCCGGGGTTTTTCACTCGTCAGACTCATACTTTCGCATTCTTCACATACTTGTTGAACGGATCCTGGGTTTTTACTGGTTTGGATCACGTAGTAATGTGGTACCACGCTGAAACAGTCAATTAAAACTGGTTTCGATCAATATCTTAGAGGATAACGCATGTCAGGCCTGGGTTAGGTCTAGGATTTGCCCTCATCAGGCTCATACTTTCGCATATTTCTCATACTTGATGGCTAGATCCTGGGCTTTTTCTGGATTGCATCACGTAGTAATGAAGTACAACACTGAAACAGTCAATTAAACCTGGTTTCGATCAATGTTTTGGAGAATATTTCATGTTAGGTCTAGGTTAGGTCTGGGATTTGCTCTCATCAGGCTCATTCTTTCGCATATTTCTCATACTTGATGGCTAGATCCTGGGCTTTTTCTGGATTGCATCACGTAGTAATGAAGAACAACACTGAAACAGTCAATTAAACCTGGTTTCCATCAATATTTTAGAGGACAACGCATGTTAGGTCTAGGTTAGGCCTGGGATTTGCCCTCATCAGGGTCATACTTTCGCAGTTTTAACATACATGTTGACCTGATCGAGGGATTCTTCTGCTTTGCATCACGTAGCAAAGTGGTACCACACTGAAACAGTCCATTAAACCTGGTTTGGATCAACATTTTAGAGGATAACGCATGTTAGGTCTGGGATAGGTCTGGGATTTGCCCTCATCAGACTCATATTTTCGCACACTTCACATACTCGTTGAACAGATCCTGTGTTATTTTCTGGTTTGGATCACATAGTAATGTGGTACCACACTGAAACAGTCGATTAAACCAGGTTTCGATCAATATTTTTGAGGATAACGCAAGTTAGGCCTAGGTGAGGCCTGGGATTTGCCCTCACCAGGGTCATACTTTCGCAGTTTTGACATGCATGTTGCCCTGATCGTGTGTTTCTTCTGTTTTGGATCACGTAGTAAAGTGGTACCACAACTAAAACAGTCACTTAAACCTGGTTTCGATCACTATTTTAGAGGATAACGCAAGTTAGGTCTGGGATAGGTCTGGGATTAGCCCTCATCAGACTCATACTTTCGCACACTTCACATACTCGTTCACAAGATCCTGGGTTTTTTTCTGGTTTGGATCACGTAGTAATGTGGTACCACACTGAAACAGTCGATTAAACCTGGTTTCGATTAGTATTTCTGAGGATAACGCATGTTAGGTCTGAGATAGGTCTGGGATTTGCCCTCATCAAGCTCATACTTTTGCAGTTTTAACATGCATGTTGACCTGATCGAGGGTTTTTTCTGCTTTGGATCACGTAGTAAAGTGGTACCACACTAAAACAGTCAATTAAACCTGGTTTCGATCAATATTTTAGAGGATAACGCATGTCAGGTCTTGGTTAGGTCTAGGATTTGCCCTCGTCAGACGCATACTTTCGCATATTTCTCATACTTCATGGCTACATCCCGGGCTATTTCTGGATTGGATCACGTAGTAATGTGGTACCACACTGAAACAGTCAATTAAACCTGGTTTCGATCAATATTTTAGAGGATAACGCAAGTTAGGTCTGGGATAGCTCTGGGATTTGCCCTCATCAGGCTCATACTTTCGCGTTTTTCACATACTTGTTGATCAGATCCTGGGTTTTTACTGGTTTGGATCACGTAGTAGTGTGGTACCACACTGAAACATTCAATTAAACCTGGCCTTGATAAATATTTTAGAGGATAACGCAAGTTAGGTCTGGGATAGGTCTGGGAATCGCCCTCATCAGGCTCATACTTTCGCATATTTCTCATACTTGATGGCTAGATCCTGGGCATTTTCTGGATTGCATCACGTAGTAATGAAGTACAACACTGAAACAGTCAATTAAACCTGGTTTCCATCAATATCTTAGAGGACAACGCAAGTTAGGTCTGGGATAGGTCTGGGATTTGCCCTCATCAGACTCATACTTTCGCACACTTCACATACTCGTTGAACAGATCCTGGGTTATTTTCTGGTTTGGATCACATAGTAATGTGGTACCACACTGAAACAGTCGATTAAACCAGGTTTCGATCAATATTTTTGAGGATAACGCATGTTAGGCCTAGGTTAGGCCTGGGATTTGCCCTCATCAGACTCATACTTTCGCACACTTCACATACTCGTTGAACAGAACCTGGGTTATTTTCTGGTTTGGATCACATAGTAATGTGGTAACACACTGAAACAGTCGATTAAACCAGATTTCGATCAATATTTTTGAGGATAACGCATGTTAGGTCTAGGTTAGGCCTGGGATTTGCCCACATCAGGGTCATACTTTCGCAGTTTTAACATACATGTTGACCTGATCGAGGGTTTTTTCTGCTTTGGTTCACGTCGTAATGTGGTACCACACTGAAACATTCAATTAAACCTGGTCTTGATAAATATATTAGAGGATAACGCATGTTAGGTCTAGGTTAGCCCTGGGATTTTCACTCATCAGACTCATACTTTCACATTCTTCACATACTTGTTGAACGGATCCTGGGTTTTTTCTGGTTTGGATCACGTAGTAATGTGGTACCACACAGAAACATTCAAGTAAACCTGGTCTTGATAAATATTCTAGAGGATAACGCATGTTAGGTCTAGGTTAGCCCTGGGATTTTCACTCATCAGACTCATACTTTCACATTCTTCACATACTTGTTGAACGGATCCTGGGTTTTTTCTGGTTTGGATCACGTAGTAATGTGGTACCACACTGAAACATTCAATTAAACCTGGTCTTGATAAATATTTTAGAGGATAACGCATGTTAGGTCTAGGTTAGCCCTGGGATTTTCACTCATCAGACTCATACTTTCACATTCTTAACATACTTGTTGAACGGTTCCTGGGTTTTTTCTGGTTTGGATCACGTAGTAATGTGGGACCACACTGAAACAATCAATTAAACCTGGTCTTGATTAATATTTTAGAGGACAACGCAAGTTAGGTCTGGGATAGGCCTGGGATTTGCCCACATCAGGGTCATACTTTCGCAGTTTTAACATACATGTTGACCTGATCGAGGGTTTTTTCTGCTTTGGTTCACGTAGTAATGTGGTACCACACTGAAACATTCAAATAAACCTGGTCTTGATAAATATATTAGAGGATAACGCATGTTAGGTTTGGGTTAGGTCTTGGATTTGCCCTCATCAGGCTCATACTTTCGCATATTTCTCATACTTCATGGCTGGATCCTGGGCTATTTCTGGATTGGATCACGTAGTAATGTGGTACCACACTGAAGCAGTCAACTAAACCTGGTTTTGATCAATATTTTAGAGGACAACGCATGTTAGGTCTAGGTTAGGCCTGGGATTTGCCCAAATCAGGGTCATACTTTCGCAGTTTTAACATACATGTTGACCTGATCGAGGGTTTTTTCTGCTTTGGTTCACGTAGTAATGTGGTACCACACAGAAACATTCAAATAAACCTGGTCTTGATAAATATATTAGAGGATAACGCATGTTAGGTTTGGGTTAGGTCTTGGATTTGCCCTCATCAGGCTCATACTTTCGCATATTTCTCATACTTCATGGCTAGACCCTGGGCTGTTTCTGGATTGTATCAGGTAGTAATGTGGTACCACACTGAAACATTCAATTAAACCTGGTCTTGATAAATATATTAGAGGATAACGCATGTTAGGTTTGGGTTAGGTCTTGGATTTGCCCTAATCAGACTCATACTTTCGCATATTTCTCATACTTCATGGCTAGACCCTGGGCTGTTTCTGGATTGTATCACGTAGTAGTGTGGTACCACACTGAAACAGTCGATTAAACCTGGTTTCGAACAATATTTTTTAGGATAACGCATGTTAGGTCTAGGTAAGGGTGGGGATTTTCACGCATCAGACTCATACATTCGCATTCTTCACATACTTGTTGAACGGATCCTGGGTTTTTACTGGTTTGGATCACGTAGTAATGTGGCACCACACTGAAACATTCAATTATACCTGGTCTTGATAAATATTTTAGAGGATAACGCATGTTAGGTCCGGGATAGGTCTGGGATTTGCCCTCATCAGACTCATACTTTCGCACACTTCACATACTCGTTGAACAGATCCTGGGTTATTTTCTGGTTTGGATCACATAGTAATGTGGTACCACACTGAAACAGTCGATTAAACCAGGTTTCGATCAATGTTTTTGAGGATAACGCATGTTAGGTCTAGGTTAGGCCTGGGGTTTTCACTTATCAGACTCATACTTTCGCATTCCTCACATACTTGTTGAACGGATCCTGGGTTATTACTGGTTTGGATCACGTAGTAATGTGGTACCACGCCGAAACAGTCAATTAAACCTGATTTCGATCAATATTTTAGAGGATAACGCAAGTTAGGTCTGGGATAGGTCTGGGATTTGCCCTCATCAGGCTCATACTTTCGCATATTTCTCATACTTCATGGCTAGACCCTGGGCTGTTTTTGGATTGTATCACGTAGTAATGTGGTACCACGCTGAAACAGTCAATTAAACCTGATTTCGATCAATATTTTTGAGGATAACGCATGTTAGGTCTGGGATAGGTCTGGGATTTGCCCTCATCAGGCTCATACTTTTGCAGTTTTAACATGCATGTTGACCTGATCGAGGGTTTTTTCTGCTTTGGATCACGTAGTAAAGTGGTACCACACTAAAACAGTCAATTAAACCTGATTTCGATCAATATTTTAGAGGATAACGAAAGTTATGTCTAGTTTAGGCCTGGGATTTGCCCTCATCAGACTCATACTTTCGCATACTTCACATACTTGTTGAACAGATCCTGGGGTTTTTTCTGGTTTGGATCACGTAGTAATATGGTACCACACTGAAACAGTCGATTAAACCAGGTTTCGATTAATATTTTTGAGGATAAGGCATGTTAGGTCTGGGATAGGTCTGGGATTCGCCCTCATCAGGTTCATACTTTCGCATATGTCTCATACTTGATGGCTAGATCGTGGGCTTTTTCTGGATTGCATCACGTAGTAAAGTGGTACCACACTGAAACAGTCCATTAAACCTGGTTTGGATCAATATTTTAGAGGATAACGCATGTTAGGTCTAGGTTAGGTTTTGGATTTTCACTCATCAGACTCATACTTTCGCATTCTTCACATACTTGTTGAACGGATCCTGGGTTTTCACTGGTTTGGATCACGTAGTAATGTGGTACCACACTGAAACACTCAATTAAACCTGGTCTTGATAAATATTTTAGAGGATAACGCATGTTAGGTCTGGGTTAGGTCTAGGATTTGCCCCCATCAGGCTCATACTTTCGCATATTTCTCATACTTCATGGCTGGATCGTGGGCTATTTCTGGATTGGGTCACGTAGTAATGTGGAACCACACTGAAACAGTCAATTAAACCTGGTTGGGATCAATATTTTAGAGGATAACGCATGTTAGGTCTGGGTTAGGTCTAGGATTTGCCCTCGTCAGACTCATACTTTCGCATATTTCTCATACTTCATGGCTAGATCCTGGGCTATTTCTGGAGTGGATCACGTAGTAATGTGGTACCACACTGAAACAGTCAATTAAACCTGGTCATGATAAAAATTTTAGAGGATAACGCATGTTAGGTCTGGGTTAGGTCTAGGATTTGCCCTCGTCAGACTCATACTTTCGCATATTTCTCATACTTCATGGCTAGATCCTGGGCTATTTCTGGAGTGGATCACGTAGTAATGTGGTACCACACTGAAACAGTCAATTAAACCTGGTTTGGATCAATATTTTAGAGGATAACGCATGTTAGGTCTAGGTTAGCCCTGGGATTTTCACTCATCAGACTCATACTTTCGCATTCTTCACATACTTGTTGAACGGATCCTGGGATTTTTCTGGATTGGTACACGTAGTAATGTGGTACCACGCTGAAACATTCAATTAAACCAGGTCTTGATAAATATTTTAGAGGAAAACGCATGTTAGGTCTGGGTCAGGTCTAGAATTTGCCCTCATCAGGCTCATACTTTCGCATATTTCTCATACTTCATGGCTAGATCCTGGGCTATTTCTGGATTGTATCACGTAGTAACGTGGTACCACGCTGAAACAGTCAATTAATCCTGGTTTCGATCAATATTTTAGAGGATAACGCAAGTTAGGTCTGGGATAGGTCTGGGATTTGCCCTCATCACGCTCATACTTTCGCGTTTTCCACATACTTGTTGAACTGATCCTGGGTTTTTTCTGGTTTGGGTCACGTAGTAGTGTGGTACCACACTGAAACTGTCGATTAAACCTGGTTTCGATCAATATTTTTGAGGATAACGCATGTTAGGTCTGGGTTAGGCCGGGGATTTTCTCTCATCTGACTCATACTTTCGCATTCTTCACATACTTGTTGAACAGATCCTGAGTTTTTTCTGGTTTGGATCACGTAGTAGTGTGGTACCACACTGAAACAGTCCTTTAAACCTGGTTTGGATCAATATTTTAGAGGATAACGCATGTTAGGTCTGGGATAGGTCTAGGATTTGTCCTCATCAGACTCATACTTTCGCATTCTTCACATACTTGTTGAACGGATCCTGGGTTTTCTCTGGTTTGGATCACGTAGTAATGTGGGACCACACTGAAACAATCAATTAAACCTGGTCATGATAAATATTTTAGAGGATAACGCTTGTTAGGTCTGGGTTAGGTCCAGGATTTGCCCTCGTCAGGCTCATACTTTCGCATATTTCTCATACTTCATTGCTAGATCCTGGGCTATTTCTGGATTGGATCACGTAGTAATGTGGTACCACACTGAAACAGTCAATTAAACCCGGTTTCGATCAATATTTTTGAGGATAACGCAAGTTAGGTCTGGGATAGGTCTGGGATTTGCCCTCATCAGGCTCATACTTTCGTGTTTTTCACATACTTGTTGAACAGATCCTGGGTTTTTTCTGGTTTGGGTTACGTAGTAATGTGGTACCACACTGAAACAGTCGATTAAACCTGGTCATGATAAATATTTTAGAGCATAACGCATTTTAGGTCTGGGTTAGGTCTAGGATTTGCCCTCGTCAGGCTCATACTTTCGCATATTTCTCATACTTCATGGCTAGATCCTGGGCTATTTCTGGATTGGATCACGTAGTAATGTGGTACCACACTGAAACAGTCAATTAAACCTGGTTTCGATCAATATTTTAGAGGATAACGCAAGTTAGGTCTGGGATAGGTCTGGGATTTGCCCTCATCAGGCTCATACTTTCGCGTTTTTCACGTACTTGTTGAACTGATCCTGGGTTTTTTCTGGTTCGGATCACGTAGCAATGTGGTACCACACTGAAATAGTCAATTCAACCTCGTCTTGATAAATATTTTTGAGGATAACGCATGTTAGGCCTAGGTTAGGCCTGGGATTTGCCCTCATCAGACTCATACTTTCGCACACTTCACATACTCGTTGAACGGAACCTGGGTTATTTTCTGGTTTGGTACACGTAGTAATGTGGTACCACACTGAAACATTCAATTAAACCAGGTCTTGATAAATATTTTAGAGGAAAACGCATGTTAGGTCTGGGTCAGGTCTAGAATTTGCCCTCATCAGGCTCATACTTTCGCATATTTCTCATACTTCATGGCTAGATCCTGGGCTATTTCTGGATTGGATCACGTAGTAATGTGGTACCACACTGAAACAGTCAATTAAACCTGGTTTCGATCAATATTTTAGAGGATAACGCAAGTTAGGTCTGGGATAGGTCTGGGATTTGCCCTCATCAGGGTCATACTTTCGCAGTTTTATCATACATGTTGACGTGATCGAGGGTTTTTTCTGCTTTGGATCACGTAGTAAAGTGGTACCACACTGAAACAGTCCACTGAACCTGGTTAGGACCAATATTTTAGAGGATAACGCATGTTAGGTCTAGGTTAGCCCTGAGATTTTCACTCATCAGACTCATACCTTCGCGTTCTTCACATACTTGTTGACCTGATCGAGGGTTTTTTCTGCTTTGGTTCACGTAGTAATGTGGTACCACGCTGAAACAGTCAATTAAACCTGATTTCGATCAATATTTTAGAGGATAACGCAAGTTAGGTCTGGGATAGGTCTGCGATTTGCCCGCATCAGGCTCATACTTTCGCATATTTCTCATACTCCATGGCTAGACCCTGGGCTGTTTCTGGATTGGATCACGTAGTAATGTGGTACCACACTGAAGCAGTCAATTAAACCTGGTTTTGATCAATATTTTAGAGGACAACGCATGTTAGGTCTAGGTTAGGCCTGGGATTTGCCCAAATCAGGGTCATACTTTCGCAGTTTTAACATACATGTTGACCTGATCGAGGGATTTTTCTGCTTTGGTTCACGTAGTAATGTGGTACCACACTGAAACATTCAATTAAACCTGGTCTTGATGAATATATTAGAGGATAACGCATGTTAGGTTTGGGTTAGGTCTTGAATTTGTTCTCATCAGGCTCATACTTTCGCATATTTCTCATACTTCATGGCTAGACCCTGGGCTGTTTCTGGATTGTATCACGTAGTAATGTGGTACCACACTGAAACATTCAATTAAACCTGGTCTTGATAAATATATTAGAGGATAACGCATGTTAGGTTTGGGTTAGGTCTTGGATTTGCCCTAATCAGACTCATACTTTTGCATATTTCTCATACTTCATGGCTAGACCCTGGGCTGTTTCTGGATTGTATCACGTAGTAGTGTGGTACCACACTGAAACAGTCGATTAAACCTGGTTTCGAACAATATTTTTTAGGATAACGCATGTTAGGTCTAGGTTAGGGTGGGGATTTTCACGCATCAGACTCATACATTCGCATTCTTCACATACTTGTTGAACGGATCCTGGGATTTTTCTGGATTGGTACACGTAGTAATGTGGTACCACGCTGAAACATTCAATTAAACCAGGTCTTGATAAATATTTTAGAGGAAAACGCATGTTAGGTCTGGGTCAGGTCTAGAATTTGCCCTCATCAGGCTCATACTTTCGCATATTTCTCATACTTCATGGCTAGATCCTGGGCTATTTCTGGATTGTATCACGTAGTAACGTGGTACCACGCTGAAACAGTCAATTAATCCTGGTTTCGATCAATATTTTAGAGGATAACGCAAGTTAGGTCTGGGATAGGTCTGGGATTTGCCCTCATCACGCTCATACTTTCGCGTTTTCCACATACTTGTTGAACTGATCCTGGGTTTTTTCTGGTTTGGGTCACGTAGTAGTGTGGTACCACACTGAAACTGTCGATTAAACCTGGTTTCGATCAATATTTTTGAGGATAACGCATGTTAGGTCTGGGTTAGGCCGGGGATTTTCTCTCATCTGACTCATACTTTCGCATTCTTCACATACTTGTTGAACAGATCCTGGGTTTTTTCTGGTTTGGATCACGTAGTAGTGTGGTACCACACTGAAACAGTCCTTTAAACCTGGTTTGGATCAATATTGTGGGTGATGAAAGAATCGCGAAGATAAACGAGTGAGAGAGAGAGTGAGAGCGTACGCGCGAGCGAGAGATGTGTAAAGGGCCGAAATCGGTGTGGCAATGAACGTGTGCGAGAACCGAAATATAAGAAAGCGAACGATTAAAGACAGGTTCAGAGTGTGGGATGTGAATGTGTCATTGAGAGAAATTGTGACATTAAAAACTTGTGTGAGCACCGAAATTACGAGGGATAATATCTAAATTGTTATTACATAACCATATCCCTACAAATTGGGGGCTCGTCCGGGATTTAACGAAATCAGAGGTGAAATTCGGTGCAACAATCTTGTTAAGTCAAGATCTAATCCAAGTATGGAGCAATACAGTGGGTTTACGGTGCAACAACTAAAAGATAAATTGCGAGAGTTAGGACAGTCTACCGCGGGCCCAAAAATAGAGCTTGTCGCCAGGCTCATGAACGTCGAGGCGGAAGGGCTGGCAGCACCCGCACCTGAAATCATGCAGGTGCCGATGGCTGCGGACTATCGCGGAGAGGACGAGAGAAGGACCGAGTGGATGCAACGCGAGATGGAGATGGCTCGGAGGGAACGCGACATGATGCAGAAGGAGCTGGAAATAGCGAGACGAGAGATCGAGGTGATGCAGCAAATGCAGCGGTTGCATTTGGCGGCAAATTCAGATCGACCAGCGATGGAGGAAGTCAGGCTGCGACAAGATATTTTACAAACATCGACGCCCGAAGAGATACATCGAACACGGATAAGCGTAACGGTGATCGCCGAATTGCTAAGCCATTTCGATGGTAACGGGCCTTACGAGCATTGGGAACGGCAATTCGAGCTACTACGAGGTGCGCATCAGCTAACGAATTGTGAAGCGATGATTTTGCTGGGATCGCGGCTGAGGGGGAAAGCAATGGAGTGGTTCCACTCTAGACCAGAATACGTCACGATGCCCGTGGACGAGTTATTAAAGGAAATGCGAGGGATGTTCCACCATCTCCCGAGCAGAGTGGCCAGGAAAAGGGAATTTGAGCAACGACATTGGAGATACGGTGAGCGTTTCAGCGATTATTATCACCAGAAGTTGATTTTAGGGAACCGTGTACCCATCGACGATGACGAAATTATCGAGTATCTTCTTGAGGGAATTCCCGATCTAACCCTACGGAACCAGGCCCGCATCGAAAGGTTCAGGACGAAGGCCGATCTTTTCGCTGCATTTGAGAAGGTGGTGCTACCGCCGAGAGCCGATGCCAGTCGAATTTCGAGGAAAACCACGGGGGTGGACGGGTACGTGGAACAGCAGCAGATCATCGAGTGGTGTCACAACTGCGGAGGGAGAGGTCATCGAGCAGACGGGTACGTGGAACAGCAGCAGATCATCGAGAGGTGCCACAACTGCGGAGGGAGAGGTCATCGAGCAGCCGAATGCCCAGCAAAGGACAGAGGGGCGAAGTGCTTTCATTGCCGAGAGTTTGGACACATCGCGTCTAGATGCCCACGAAAGACGTCAGCTGCAGTGGACAGCTATTTTGCCGAAACAACTGCGAAAGGGAAATACATTAAGTCCGTAACAATAAATAATTCAGAAATGACTGCTCTCATCGATACCGGGAGCGATGTAACGCTGATGCGAGCGGACGCGTACGATAGAATAGGCGCGCCGCGTATAGAGTATAACCAAGTAAGCTTCGACGGTATAGGCTCGGTTTCAAATAAAACTTTAGGAGGATTCACAACCACCATCGAGATCGACGGGTCGTTGTACACTATTAAGGCACACGTTGTGCCCGAATCGCTCATGCGGCATAGCCTTTTGCTGGGGGCTGATTTCCTAAATAACGTACAACTAACTATCGAGCACGGGCGTGTCGAGATCCAGCAGCTGAGCAGAGTTCAGCCGACGGAAAACGACCTGACCGAAGTATTGCAAATAAACGTGTGCGAAGAAGCAAGACGAGTGGATATATCCCACATAAAAAATTCCGAGACCGCGAGCCGTGTGATGTCTATGGTGGATGGTTACGAAGCAAAGAAAATACGTGAGGTAGGGGTCGAAATGGCAATTATCTTAAAAGACGAAGAACCCGTTTATCAGCGAGCTAGGCGTCTATCCGCGGTAGAACGAGACGAGGTAAATGCGCATATACGAGAGTGGTTGCGCGACGGGATCATTCAACCCTCATTATCAGATTTTGCGAGTCCGGTCGTTCTAGTGCGGAAGAAGGACGGATCGTCACGACTATGCGTCGATTACAGGCAGCTCAATCGGAAAGTTATCGGCAAAGTATTACGGTCTGTATCGTGTAACGAGAGTGCTGCGAAACAAACGATATATTGTAGAAAGGGTAGGCGATCACGAAGGCCCGGGAGAAACCAGCACAGCAGCAGAGTACATGAAAGTTTGGGTCCACGACTCAGGCTCCGACCGAAGCGACGAAGAAAACGCGGAAAATGTCTGAGGCCAGACATCGCTGCAGGACGGCCGAGTGTGGGTGACAGTGTGGGTGATGAAAGAATCGCGAAGATAAACGAGTGAGAGAGAGAGTGAGAGCGTACGCGCGAGCGAGAGATGTGTAAAGGGCCGAAATCGGTGTGGCAATGAACGTGTGCGAGAACCGAAATATAAGAAAGCGAACGATTAAAGACAGGTTCAGAGTGTGGGATGTGAATGTGTCATTGAGAGAAATTGTGACATTAAAAACTTGTGTGAGCACCGAAATTACGAGGGATAATATCTAAATTGTTATTACATAACCATATCCCTACAATATTTTAGTGGATAACGCATGTTAGGTCTGGGATAGGTCTAGGATTTGCCCTCATCAGACTCATACTTTCGCATTCTTCACATACTTGTTGAACGGATCCTGGGTTTTCTCTGGTTTGGATCACGTAGTAATGTGGGACCACACTGAAACAATCAATTAAACCTGGTCATGATAAATATTTTAGAGGATAACGCTTGTTAGGTCTGGGTTAGGTCCAGGATTTGCCCTCGTCAGGCTCATACTTTCGCATATTTCTCATACTTCATTGCTAGATCCTGGGCTATTTCTGGATTGGATCACGTAGTAATGTGGTACCACACTGAAACAGTCAATTAAACCCGGTTTCGATCAATATTTTTGAGGATAACGCAAGTTAGGTCTGGGATAGGTCTGGGATTTGCCCTCATCAGGCTCATACTTTCGTGTTTTTCACATACTTGTTGAACAGATCCTGGGTTTTTTCTGGTTTGGGTTACGTAGTAATGTGGTACCACACTGAAACAGTCGATTAAACCTGGTCATGATAAATATTTTAGAGCATAACGCATTTTAGGTCTGGGTTAGGTCTAGGATTTGCCCTCGTCAGGCTCATACTTTCGCATATTTCTCATACTTCATGGCTAGATCCTGGGCTATTTCTGGATTGGATCACGTAGTAATGTGGTACCACACTGAAACAGTCAATTAAACCTGGTCTCGATCAATATTTTAGAGGATTACGCAAGTTAGGTCTGGGATAGGTCTGGGATTTGCCCTCATCAGGGTCATACTTTCGCAGTTTTATCATACATGTTGACGTGATCGAGGGTTTTTTCTGCTTTGGATCACGTAGTAAAGTGGTACCACACTGAAACAGTCCACTGAACCTGGTTAGGACCAATATTTTAGAGGATAACGCATGTTAGGTCTAGGTTAGCCCTGAGATTTTCACTCATCAGACTCATACCTTCGCGTTCTTCACATACTTGTTGAACGGATCCTGGGATTTTTCTGGATTGGTACACGTAGTAATGTGGTACCACACTGAAACATTCAATTAAACCAGGTCTTGATAAATATTTTAGAGGAAAACGCATGTTAGGTCTGGGTCAGGTCTAGAATTTGCCCTCATCAGGCTCATACTTTCGCATATTTCTCATACTTCATGGCTAGATCCTGGGCTATTTCTGGATTGGATCACGTAGTAATGTGGTACCACACTGAAACAGTCAATTAAACCTGGTTTCGATCAATATTTTAGAGGATAACGCAAGTTAGGTCTGGGATAGGTCTGGGATTTGCCCTCATCAGGGTCATACTTTCGCAGTTTTATCATACATGTTGACGTGATCGAGGGTTTTTTCTGCTTTGGATCACGTAGTAAAGTGGTACCACACTGAAACAGTCCACTGAACCTGGTTAGGACCAATATTTTAGAGGATAACGCATGTTAGGTCTAGGTTAGCCCTGAGATTTTCACTCATCAGACTCATACCTTCGCGTTCTTCACATACTTGTTGACCTGATCGAGGGTTTTTTCTGCTTTGGTTCACGTAGTAATGTGGTACCACGCTGAAACAGTCAATTAAACCTGATTTCGATCAATATTTTAGAGTATAACGCAAGTTAGGTCTGGGATAGGTCTGCGATTTGCCCGCATCAGGCTCATACTTTCGCATATTTCTCATACTTCATGGCTAGACCCTGGGCTGTTTCTGGATTGGATCACGTAGTAATGTGGTACCACACTGAAGCAGTCAATTAAACCTGGTTTTGATCAATATTTTAGAGGACAACGCATGTTAGGTCTAGGTTAGGCCTGGGATTTGCCCAAATCAGGGTCATACTTTCGCAGTTTTAACATACATGTTGACCTGATCGAGGGTTTTTTCTGCTTTGGTTCACGTAGTAATGTGGTACCACACTGAAACATTCAATTAAACCTGGTCTTGATGAATATATTAGAGGATAACGCATGTTAGGTTTGGGTTAGGTCTTGAATTTGTTCTCATCAGGCTCATACTTTCGCATATTTCTCATACTTCATGGCTAGACCCTGGGCTGTTTCTGGATTGTATCACGTAGTAATGTGGTACCACACTGAAACATTCAATTAAACCTGGTCTTGATAAATATATTAGAGGATAACGCATGTTAGGTTTGGGTTAGGTCTTGGATTTGCCCTAATCAGACTCATACTTTCGCATATTTCTCATACTTCATGGCTAGACCCTGGGCTGTTTCTGGATTGTATCACGTAGTAGTGTGGTACCACACTGAAACAGTCGATTAAACCTGGTTTCGAACAATATTTTTTAGGATAACGCATGTTAGGTCTAGGTTAGGGTGGGGATTTTCACGCATCAGACTCATACATTCGCATTCTTCACATACTTGTTGAACGGATCCTGGGTTTTTACTGGTTTGGATCACGTAGTAATGTGGTACCACACTGAAACATTCAATTAAACCAGGTCTTGATAAATATTTTAGAGGAAAACGCATGTTAGGTCTGGGTCAGGTCTAGAATTTGCCCTCATCAGGCTCATACTTTCGCAATTTTCTCATACTTCATGGCTAGATCCTGGGCTATTTCTGGTTTGGATCACGTAGTAATGTGGTACCACACTGAAACATTCAATTAAACCTGGTCTTGATAAATACTTTAGAGGATAACGCATGTTAGGTCTAGGTTAGCCCTGGGATTTTCACTCATCAGACTCATACTTTCACATTCTTCACATACTTGTTGAACGGATCCTGGGTTTTTTCTGGTTTGGATCACGTAGTAATGTGGGACCACACTGAAACAATCAATTAAACCTGGTCTTGATTAATATTTTAGAGGATAACGCATGTTAGGTCTGGGATAGGTCTGGGATTTGCCCTCATCAGACTCATACTTTCGCATATTTCTCATACTTCATGGCTGGATCCTGGGCTATTTCTGGATTGGATCACGTAGTAATGTGGTACCACACTGAAGCAGTCAATTAAACCTGGTTTTGATCAATATTTTAGAGGACAACGCATGTTAGGTCTAGGTTAGGCCTGGGATTTGCCCAAATCAGGGTCATACTTTCGCAGTTTTAACATACATGTTGACCTGATCGAGGGTTTTTTCTGCTTTGGTTCACGTAGTAATGTGGTACCACGCTGAAACAGTCAATTAAACCTGATTTCGATCAATATTTTAGAGGATAACGCAAGTTAGGTCTGGGATAGGTCTGCGATTTGCCCGCATCAGGCTCATACTTTCGCATATTTCTCATACTTCATGGCTAGACCCTGGGCTGTTTCTGGATTGGATCACGTAGTAATGTGGTACCACACTGAAGCAGTCAATTAAACCTGGTTTTGATCAATATTTTAGAGGACAACGCATGTTAGGTCTAGGTTAGGCCTGGGATTTGCCCAAATCAGGGTCATACTTTCGCAGTTTTAACATACATGTTGACCTGATCGAGGGTTTTTTCTGCTTTGGTTCACGTAGTAATGTGGTACCACACTGAAACATTCAATTAAACCTGGTCTTGATGAATATATTAGAGGATAACGCATGTTAGGTTTGGGTTAGGTCTTGAATTTGCTCTCATCAGGCTCATACTTTCGCATATTTCTCATACTTCATGGCTAGACCCTGGGCTGTTTCTGGATTGTATCACGTTGTAATGTGGTACCACACTGAAACGTTCAATTAAACCTGGTCTTGATAAATATATTAGAGGATAACGCATGTTAGGTTTGGGTTAGGTCTTGGATTTGCCCTAATCAGACTCATACTTTCGCATATTTCTCATACTTCATGGCTAGACCCTGGGCTGTTTCTGGATTGTATCACGTAGTAGTGTGGTACCACACTGAAACAGTCGATTAAACCTGGTTTCGAACAATATTTTTTAGGATAACGCATGTTAGGTCTAGGTTAGGGTGGGGATTTTCACGCATCAGACTCATACATTCGCATTCTTCACATACTTGTTGAACGGATCCTGGGTTTTTACTGGTTTGGATCACGTAGTAATATGGTACCACACTGAAACAGTCGATTAAACCTGGTTTCGATTAATATTTTTGAGGATAACGCATGTTAGGTCTGGGATAGGTCTGGGATTCGCCCTCATCAGGTTCATACTTTCGCCTATGTCTCATACTTGATGGCTAGACCCTGGGCTGTTCCTGGATTGTATCACGTAGTAATGTGGTACCACGCTGAAACAGTCAATTAAACCTGATTTCGATCAATATTTTTGAGGATAACGCATGTTAGGTCTGGGATAGGTCTGGGATTTGCCCTCATCAGGCTCATACTTTCGCACACTTCACATACTCGTTGAACAGATCCTGGGTTATTTTCTGGTTTGGATCACATAGTAATGTGGTACCACACTGAAACAGTCGATTAAACCAGGTTTCGATCAATGTTTTTGAGGATAACGCATGTTAGGTCTGGGTTAGGCCTGGGGTTTTCACTCATCAGACTCATACTTTCGCATTCCTCACATACTTGTTGAACGGATCCTGGGTTTTTACTGGTTTGGATCACGTAGTAATGTGGTACCACGCTGAAACAGTAAATTAAACCTGATTTCGATCAATATTTTAGAGGATAACGCAAGTTAGGTCTGGGATAGGTCTGGGATTTGCCCTCATCAGGCTCATACTTTCGCATATTTCTCATACTTCATGGCTAGACCCTGGGCTGTTCCTGGATTGTATCACGTAGTAATGTGGTACCACGCTGAAACAGTCAATTAAACCTGATTTCGATCAATATTTTTGAGGATAACGCATGTTAGGTCTGGGATAGGTCTGGGATTTGCCCTCATCAGGCTCATACTTTTGCAGTTTTAACATGCATGTTGACCTGATCGAGGGTTTTTTCTGCTTTGGATCACGTAGTAAAGTGGTACCACACTAAAACAGTCAATTAAACCTGGTTTCGAGCAATATTTTAGAGGATAACGAAAGTTATGTCTAGTTTAGGCCTGGGATTTGCCCTCATCAGACTCATACTTTCGCATACTTCACATACTTGCTGAACAGATCCTGGGGGTTTTTCTGGTTTGGATCACGTAGTAATATGGTACCACACTGAAACAGTCGATTAAACCTGGTTTCGATTAATATTTTTGAGGATAACGCATGTTAGGTCTGGGATAGGTCTGGGATTCGCCCTCATCAGGTTCATACTTTCGCATATGTCTCATACTTGATGGCTAGATCGTGGGCTTTTTCTGGATTGCATCACGTAGTAAAGTGGTACCACACTGAAACAGTCCATTAAACCTGGTTTGGATCAATATTTTAGAGGATAACGCATGTTAGGTCTAGGTTAGGTTTTGGATTTTCACTCATCAGACTCATACTTTCGCATTCTTCACATACTTGTTGAACGGATCCTGGGTTTTCACTGGTTTGGATCACGTAGTAATGTGGTACCACACTGAAACACTCAATTAAACCTGGTCTTGATAAATATTTTAGAGGATAACGCATGGTAGGTCTGGGTTAGGTCTAGGATTTGCCCTCGTCAGACTCATACTTTCGCATATTTCTCATACTTCATGGCTAGATCCTGGGCTATTTCTGGAGTGGATCACGTAGTAATATGGTACCACACTGAAACAGTCTATTAAACCTGGTCATGATAAATATTTTAGAGCATAACGCATTTTAGGTCTGGGTTAGGTCTAGGATTTGCCCTCGTCAGGCTCATACTTTCGCATATTTCTCATACTTCATGGCTAGATCCTGGGCTATTTCTGGATTGGATCACGTAGTAATGTGGTACCACACTGAAACAGTCAATTAAACCTGGTTTCGATCAATATTTTAGAGGATAACGCAAGTTAGGTCTGGGATAGGTCTGGGATTTGCCCTCATCAGGGTCATACTTTCGCAGTTTTATCATACATGTTGACGTGATCGAGGGTTTTTTCTGCTTTGGATCACGTAGTAAAGTGGTACCACACTGAAACAGTCCACTAAACCTGGTTTGGATCAATATTTTAGAGGATAACGCATGTTAGGTCTGGGTTTGGCCGGGGATTTTCACTCATCTGACTCATACTTTCGCATTCTTCACATACTTGCTGAACGGATCCTGGGTTTTTTCTGGTTTGGATCACGTAGTAATGTGGGACCACACTGAAACAATCAATTAAACCTGGGCATGATAAATATTTTAGAGGATAACGCATGTTAGGTCTGGGATAGGTCTGGGATTTTCCCTCATCAGACTCATACTTTCGCACACTTCACATACTCGTTGAACAGATCCTGGGTTATTTTCTGGTTTGGATCACATAGTAATGTGGTACCACACTGAAAAAGTCGATTAAACCAGGCTTCGATCAATATTTTTGAGGATAACGCAAGTTAGGTCTGGGATTGGTCTGGGATTTGCCCTCATCAGGCTCATACTTTCGTGTTTTTCACATACTTGTTGAACAGATCCTGGGTTTTTTCTGGTTTGGGTTACGTAGTAATGTGGTACCACACTGAAACAGTCGATTAAACCTGGTCATGATAAATATTTTAGAGCATAACGCATTTTAGGTCTGGGTTAGGTCTAGGATTTGCCCTCGTCAGGCTCATACTTTCGCATATTTCTCATACTTCATGGCTAGATCCTGGGCTATTTCTGGATTGGATCACGTAGTAATGTGGTACCACACTGAAACAGTCAATTAAACCTGGTTTCGATCAATATTTTAGAGAATAATTCATGTTATGTCTAGGTTAGGTCTGGGATTTGCTCTCATCAGGCTCATTCTTTCGCATATTTCTCATACTTTTTTTTTTTTTTTTTTTGTTTTTTGTCGTGGGGAAAATCTTCGAAAGACTCCCTCCCACCTCTTTGGGGAGAGGCGGGAGGGTTGTGTGGGATTCCCCGCGCCCGTAGAATGAAGGACGCGGGACCTACCCACTAAAAACCCCACGGTGACCCTTCGGCACGCTTTGGGAGGATACCGGGAATCGCTCGAAGCATTCTTCCGGTATCCTCCCCGTGCCCGCGCTTTCGCGCCCATCCCCCGGGGGGACAATCGGTCCCCACAGTAGACACACTGCCTCATAGCGGCGGGACGGGGCCACTCCATCCCGCCGCTATCCGTCCCGGGGCCGCGTTTAGTGGCGGCTGCGAGCCCCAACTCGCAACCGCCCGCGACCCCGTTTCCACCCCTCGGCGGCCGGGCGTTCATGGCCGCACCAGACCGCCGAGGGTGCCTCCCCTTGCGTCGGACCGGTAGGGGGAGGCACTCCTACCCCCAACCGGTCGACCCGGCGCCACCTGGCGGGAGGAGGGTCCCCTCAGGACCCTCCTCCCAGCCTAGGTCATCCGCCACGCCGAGGCGGCCGCCCGCGACGCCTCGCGACCGGGCGACGACCTCGGGCCACCGCACGAGCGCGAGCTTCAGCGCGCCGCTGAAGCTCGCGCTCCCTCCCCGCGGCCTCCTTCTGCAACATTACGTTCTCGCAGAAGGAGGCCACGGCCCTCCACTTCTCCTCGCTGCCGAGCATGGCGCGCACCACGCCCGGCAGCGAGACATCCCGCCCGACGACGCCGACCAGGACACGGCGCTCCCCCTCCCACGCGGGGCATACCTCCAGGGTATGATCCGCCGTGTCCTGCTCAGCGTCGCAGTGGCAGCAACGCGCCGTCGGCTCCTTCCCTATCCGGCACAGGTATCTTCCGAAGCTGCCATGCCCGGAAAATACCTGTGCCAGCCGGTAGGTGAGGCTGCCATGGCCTCTGTCCAGCCACTCCTTCAGGAGTGGCCGAACAGCCCCGACAGTCCGGTGCCCCGCGGTTGGCAGAGCCAGCCGCTCCTGCCACGCGAGCAACACGGACTGCCGGGCCTGGCGCTTCAAATCGCCCCAAGCAGGTTCCTGCCCGCCCGGGACCGCCCCCACCCCCGCGCGACGGTCGACGCGGTGCCGGTACATCACCGCGTGCGACCGCGCGAGCAGGTCCATGGGCGGCATCCCCGCTAGAACCGTCGCCGCCTCATGTGACATGGTCCGATACCCGCGGACGACCCTGAGCGCCATGCGCCTCTGCACCCGACGCAGCATAGTCATGCTGCGCCGGGAGGCAGCCAGGTCGTCCGCCCAGACGGGGGCCCCGTATAGGGCCATATTTCTCATACTTGATGGCTAGATCCTGGGCTTTTTCTGGATTGCATCACGTAGTACTGAAGTACAACACTGAAACAGTCAATTAAACCTGGTTTCCATCAATATTTTAGAGGACAACGCATGTTAGGTCTAGGTTAGGCCTGGGATTTGCCCACATCAGGGTCATACTTTTGCTGTTCTAACATACATGTTTACCTGATCGAGGGTTTTTTCTGCTTTGGATCACGTAGTAAAGTGGTACCACACTGAAACAGTCCACTGAACCTGGTTTGGACCAATATTTTAGAGGATAACGCATGTTAGGTCTAGGTTAGCCCTGAGATTTTCACTCACCAGACTCATAGTTTCGCATTCTTCACATACTTGTTGAACGGATCCTGGGATTTTTCTGGATTGGTACACGTAGTAATGTGGTACCACACTGAAACATTCAATTAAACCAGGTCTTGATAAATATTTTAGAGGAAGACGCATGTTAGGTCTGGGTCAGGTCTAGAATTTGCACTCATCAGGCTCATACTTTCGCATATTTCTCATACCTCATGGCTAGATCCTGGGTTTTTTCTGGTTTGGATTACGTAGTAATGTGGGACCACACTGAAACAATCAAATAAACCTGGTCTTGATAAATATTTTAGAGGATAACGCATGTTAGGTCTGCGTTAGGTCTAGGATTTGCCCTCATCAGACTCATACTTTCGCACACTTCACATACTCGTTGAACGGATCCCGGGTTTTTTCTGGTTTGGATTACGTAGTAATGTGGGACCACACTTAAACAGTCAATTAAACCTGGTCTTGATAAATATTTTAGAGGATAACGCAAGTTAGGTCTGGGATAGGTCTGGGATTTGCCCTCATCAGGCTCATACTTTCGCGTTTTTCACATACTTGTTGAACTGATCCTGGGTTTTTTCTGGGTTGGATCACGTAGCAATGTGGTACCACACTGAAACAGTCAATAAAACCTGGTCTTGATAAATATTTTAGAGGATAACGCATGTTAGGTCTGGGATAGGTCTAGGATTTGCCCTCATCAGAATCATACTTTCGCACACTTCACACACTCGTTGAACAGATCCTGGGTTATTTTCTGGTTTGGATCACATAGCAATGTGGTACCACACTGAAACAGTCAATAAAACCTGGTCTTGATAAATATTTTAGAGGATAACGCATGTTAGGTCTAGGTTAGCCCTGAGATTTTCACTCATCAGACTCATACTTTCGCACACTTCACATACTCGTTGAACAGATCCTGGGTTATTTTCTGGTTTGGATCACATAGTAATGTGGTACCACACTGAAACAGGAGATTAAACCAGGTTTCGATCAATATTTTAGACGATAACGCATGTTAGGTCTAGGTTAGGCCTCGGATTTTCACTCATCAGACTCATACTTTCGCATTCTTCACATACTTGCTGAACGGATCCTGGGTTTTTTCTGGTTTGGATCACGTAGTAATGTGGGACCACACTGAAACAGTCAATTAAACCTGGTTTCGATCAATATTTTAGAGAATAATTAATGTTAGGTCTAGGTTAGGACTGGGATTTGCTCTCATCAGGCTCATTCTTTCGCATATTTCTCATACTTGATGGCTAGATCCTGGGCTTTTTCTGGATTGCATCACGTAGTAATGAAGTACAACACTGAAACAGTCAATTAAACCTGGTTTGCATCAATATCTTAGAGGACAACGCAAGTTAGGTCTGGGATAGGTCTGGGATATGCCCTCATCAGGGTCATACTTTCGCAGTTTTAACATACATGTTGACCTGATCGCGTGTTTTTTCTGCTTTGGATCACGTAGTAAAGTGGTACCACACTGAAACAGTCCATTAAACCTGGTTTCGATCAATATTTATGAGGATAACGCATGTTAGGTCTAGGTTAGGCCTGGGATATTGACTCATCAGACTCATACTTTCGCATTCTTCACAGACTTGTTGAACGGATCTTGGGTTTTTTCTGGTTTGGATCATGTAGTAATGTGGGACCACACTGAAACAATCAGTTAAACCTGGTCATGATAAATATTTTAGAGGATAACGCATGTTAGGTCTGGGTTAGGTCTAGGATTTGCCCTCGTCAGGCTCATACTTTCGCATATTTCTCATACTTCATTGCTAGATCCTGGGCTATTTCTGGATTGGATCACGTAGTAATGTGGTACCACACTGAAGCAGTCAATTAAACCTGGTTTCGATCAATAATTTAGAGAATAATTCATGTTATGTCTAGGTTAGGTCTGGGATTTGCTCTCATCAGGCTCATTCTTTCGCATATTTCTTATACTTGATGGCTAGATCCTGGGCTATTTCTGGATTGTATCACGTAGTAACGTGGTGCCACGCTGAAACAGTCAATTAAACCTGGTCTTGATAAATATTTTAGAGGATAACGCATGTTAGGTCTGGGATAGGTCTAGGATTTGCCCTCATCAGACTCATACTTTCGCACACTTCACATACTTGTTGAACAGATCCCGGGTTATTTTCTGGTTTGGATCACATAGTAATGTGGTGCCACACTGAAACAGTCGATTAAACCAGGTTTCGATCAATATTTTAGAGGATAACGCAAGTTAGGTCTGGGATAGGTCTGGGATTTGCCCTCATCAGGCTCATACTTTCGCGTTTTTCACATACTTATTGAACTGATCCTGGGTTTTTTCTGGGGTGGATCACGTAGCAATGTGGTACCGCACTGAAATAGTCAATTAAACCTCGTCTTGATAAATATTTTAGAGGATAACGCATGATAGGTCTGGGATAGGTCTAGGATTTGCCCTCATCAGACTCATACTTTCGCACACTTCACATACTCGTTGAACAGATCCTGGGTTTTTTCTGGTTTGGATTACGTAGTAATGTGGGACCACACTGAAACAATCAAATAAACCTGGTCTTGATAAATATTTTAGAGGATAACGCATGTTAGGTCTGCGTTAGGTCTAGGATTTGCCCTCATCAGACTCATACTTTCGCACACTTCACATACTCGTTGAACGGATCCCGGGTTTTTTCTGGTTTGGATTACGTAGTAATGTGGGACCACACTTAAACAGTCAATTAAACCTGGTCTTGATAAATATTTTAGAGGATAACGCAAGTTAGGTCTGGGATAGGTCTGGGATTTGCCCTCATCAGGCTCATACTTTCGCGTTTTTCACATACTTGTTGAACTGATCCTGGGTTTTTTCTGGGTTGGATCACGTAGCAATGTGGTACCACACTGAAACAGTCAATAAAACCTGGTCTTGATAAATATTTTAGAGGATAACGCATGTTAGGTCTGGGATAGGTCTAGGATTTGCCCTCATCAGAATCATACTTTCGCACACTTCACACACTCGTTGAACAGATCCTGGGTTATTTTCTGGTTTGGATCACATAGCAATGTGGTACCACACTGAAACAGTCAATAAAACCTGGTCTTGATAAATATTTTAGAGGATAACGCATGTTAGGTCTAGGTTAGCCCTGAGATTTTCACTCATCAGACTCATACTTTCGCACACTTCACATACTCGTTGAACAGATCCTGGGTTATTTTCTGGTTTGGATCACATAGTAATGTGGTACCACACTGAAACAGGAGATTAAACCAGGTTTCGATCAATATTTTAGACGATAACGCATGTTAGGTCTAGGTTAGGCCTCGGATTTTCACTCATCAGACTCATACTTTCGCATTCTTCACATACTTGCTGAACGGATCCTGGGTTTTTTCTGGTTTGGATCACGTAGTAATGTGGGACCACACTGAAACAGTCAATTAAACCTGGTTTCGATCAATATTTTAGAGAATAATTAATGTTAGGTCTAGGTTAGGACTGGGATTTGCTCTCATCAGGCTCATTCTTTCGCATATTTCTCATACTTGATGGCTAGATCCTGGGCTTTTTCTGGATTGCATCACGTAGTAATGAAGTACAACACTGAAACAGTCAATTAAACCTGGTTTGCATCAATATCTTAGAGGACAACGCAAGTTAGGTCTGGGATAGGTCTGGGATATGCCCTCATCAGGGTCATACTTTCGCAGTTTTAACATACATGTTGACCCTGATCGCGTGTTTTTTCTGCTTTGGATCACGTAGTAAAGTGGTACCACACTGAAACAGTCCATTAAACCTGGTTTCGATCAATATTTTAGAGAATAATTAATGTTAGGTCTAGGTTAGGTCTGGGATTTGCTCTCATCAGGCTCATTCTTTCGCATATTTCTTATACTTGATGGCTAGATCCTGGGCTATTTCTGGATTGTATCACGTAGTAACGTGGTGCCACGCTGAAACAGTCAATTAAACCTGGTCTTGATAAATATTTTAGAGGATAACGCATGTTAGGTCTGGGATAGGTCTAGGATTTGCCCTCATCAGACTCATACTTTCGCACACTTCACATACTTGTTGAACAGATCCCGGGTTATTTTCTGGTTTGGATCACATAGTAATGTGGTGCCACACTGAAACAGTCGATTAAACCAGGTTTCGATCAATATTTTAGAGGATAACGCAAGTTAGGTCTGGGATAGGTCTGGGATTTGCCCTCATCAGGCTCATACTTTCGCGTTTTTCACATACTTATTGAACTGATCCTGGGTTTTTTCTGGTTTGGATCACGTAGCAATGTGGTACCGCACTGAAATAGTCAATTAAACCTCGTCTTGATAAATATTTTAGAGGATAACGCATGATAGGTCTGGGATAGGTCTAGGATTTGCCCTCATCAGACTCATACTTTCGCACACTTCACATACTCGTTGAACAGATCCTGGGTTTTTTCTGGTTTGGATTACGTAGTAATGTGGGACCACACTGAAACAATCAAATAAACCTGGTCTTGATAAATATTTTAGAGGATAACGCATGTTAGGTCTGCGTTAGGTCTAGGATTTGCCCTCATCAGACTCATACTTTCGCACACTTCACATACTCGTTGAACGGATCCCGGGTTTTTTCTGGTTTGGATTACGTAGTAATGTGGGACCACACTGAAACAATCAAATAAACCTGGTCTTGATAAATATTTTAGAGGATAACGCATGTTAGGTCTGCGTTAGGTCTAGGATTTGCCCTCATCAGACTCATACTTTCGCACACTTCACATACTCGTTGAACGGATCCCGGGTTTTTTCTGGTTTGGATTACGTAGTAATGTGGGACCACACTGAAACAATCAAATAAACCTGGTCTTGATAAATATTTTAGAGGATAACGCATGTTAGGTCTGGGATAGGTCTAGGATTTGCCCTCATCAGAATCATACTTTCGCACACTTCACACACTCGTTGAACAGATCCTGGGTTATTTTCTGGTTTGGATCACATAGCAATGTGGTACCACACTTAAACAGTCAATTAAACCTGGTCTTGATAAATATTTTAGAGGATAACGCAAGTTAGGTCTGGGATAGGTCTGGGATTTGCCCTCATCAGGCTCATACTTTCGCGTTTTTCACATACTTGTTGAACTGATCCTGGGTTTTTTCTGGGTTGGATCACGTAGCAATGTGGTACCACACTGAAGCAGTCAATTAAACCTGGTCTTGATAAATATTTTAGAGGATAACGCATGTTAGGTCTGGGATAGGTCTAGGATTTGCCCTCATCAGACTCATAGTTTCGCACACTTCACATACTCGTTGAACAGATCCTGGGTTTTTTCCAGTTTGGGTCACGTAGTAGTGTGGTACCACACTGAAACAGTCGATTAAACCTGGTTTCGATCAATATTCTTGAGGATAACGCATGTTAGGTCTAGGTAAGGCCTGGGATTTTCAGTCATCAGACTCATACTTTCGCATTCTTCACATACTTGTTGAACGGATCCTGGGTTTTTTCTGGTTTGGTTCACGTAGTAATGTGGTACCACACTGAAACATTCAATTAAACCTGGTCTTGATAAATATATTGGAGGATAACGCATGTTAGGTTTGGGTTAGGTCTAGGATTTGTCCTCATCAGGCTCATACATTCGCATATTTCTCATACTTCATGGCTAGATCCTGGGCTGTTTCTGGATTGTGTCACGTAGTAATGTGGGACCACACTGAAACAGTCAATTAAACCTGGTTTGGATCAATATTTTAGAGGATAACGCATGTTTGGTCTAGGTTAGCCCTGGGATTTTCACTCATCAGACTCATACTTTCGCATTCTTCACATACTTGTTGAACGGATCCTGGGTTTTTTCTGGTTTGGTTCACGTAGTAATGTGGTACCACACTGAAACATTCAATTAAACCTGGTCTTGATAAATATTTTAGAGGATAACGCATTGTCGGTTTGGGTTAGGTCTAGGATTTGTCCTCATCAGGCTCATACATTCGCATATTTCTCATACTTCATGGCAAGATCCTTGGCTGTTTCTGGATTGTATCGCGTAGTAATGTGGTACCACGCTGAAACAGTCAATTAAACCTGGTTTCGATCAATATTTTTGAGGATAACGCAAGTTAGGTCTGGGATAGGTCTGGGATTTGACCTCATCAGACTCATACTTTCGCACACTTCACATACTCGTTGAACAGATCCTGGGTTATTTTCTGGTTTGGTACACGTAGTAATATGGTACCACACTGAAACAGTCGATTAAACCAGGTTTCGATCAATATCTTAGAGGATAACGCATGTTAAGTCTGGGATAGGTCTAGGATTTGCCCTCATCAGACTCATACTTTCGCACACTTCACATACTCGTTGAACAGATCCTGGGTTTTTTCTGGTTTGGTACACGTAGTAATGTGGTACCACACTGAAACAGTCGATTAAACCAGGTTTCGATCAATATCTTAGAGGATAACGCATGTTAAGTCTGGGATAGGTCTGGGATTTTCACTCATCAGACTCATACTTTCGCATTCTCCACATACTTGTTGAACGGATCGTGGGTTTTTTCTGGTTTGGATCACGTAGTAATGTGGGACCACACTGAGACAGTCAATTAAACCTGGTTTCGATCAATATTTTAGAGAATAATTCATGTTAGGTCTAGGTTAGGTCTGGGATTTGCTCTCATCAGGCTCATTCTTTCGCATATTTCTCATACTTGATGGCTAGATCCTGGGCTTTTTCTGGATTGCATCACGTAGTAATGAAGTACAACACTGAGACAGTCAATTAAACCTAGTTTCCATCTATATCTTAGAGGACAACGCAAGTTAGGTCTGGGATAGGTCTAGGATTTGCCCTCATCAGACTCATACTTTCGCACACTTCACATACTCGTTGAACAGATCCTGGGTTTTTTCTGCTTTGGATCACGTAGTAAAGTGGTACCCCACTGAAACAGTCCATTAAACCTGGTTTGGATCAATATTTTAGTGGATAACGCATGTTAGGTCTAGGTTAGGTCTGGGATTTTCACTCATCAGACTCATACTTTCGCATTCTTCACATACTTGTTGAACGGATCCTCGGTTTTTTCTGGTTTGGATCACGTAGTAATGTGGGACCACACTGAAACAATCAATTAAACCTGGTCATGGTAAATATTTTAGAGGATAACGCATGTTAGGTCTGGGTTAGGTGTAGGATTTGCCCTCGTCAGGCTCATACGTTCGCATATTTCTCATACTTCATGGCTAGATCCTGGGGTATTTTTGGATTGGATCACGTAGCAATGTGGTACCACACTGAAACAGTCAATTAAACCTGGTTTCCATCAATATTTTAGAGGACAACGCATGTTAGGTCTAGGTAAGGCCTGGGATTTGCCCTCATCAGGGTCATACTTTCGCAGTTTTAACATACATGTTGACCTGATCGAGGGTTCCTAATGCTTTGGATCACGTAGTAAAGTGGTACCACACTGAAACAGTCCATTAAACCTGGTTTGGATCAATATTTTAGATGATAACGCATGTTAGGTCTAGGTTAGGCCTGGGATTTTCGGTCATCAGACTCATACTTTCGCATTCTTCACATACTTGTTGAACGGATCCTGGGTTTTTTCTGGTTTGGTTCACGTAGTAATGTGGTACCACACTGAAACATTCAATTAAACCTGGTCTTGATAAATATATTGGAGGATAACGCATGTTAGGTTTGGGTTAGGTCTAGGATTTGTCCTCATCAGGCTCATACATTCGCATATTTCTCATACTTCATGGCTAGATCCTGGGCTGTTTCTGGATTGTGTCACGTAGTAATGTGGGACCACACTGAAACAGTCAATTAAACCTGGTTTCGATCAATATTTTAGAGAATAATTCATGCTAGGTCTAGGTTAGGTCTGGGATTTGCTCTCATCAGGCTCATTCTTTCGCATATTTCTCATACTTGATGGCTAGATCCTGGGCTTTTTCTGGATTGCATCACGTAGTAATGAAGTACAACACTGAAACAGTCAATTAAACCTGGTTTCCATCAATATCTTAGAGGACAACGCAAGTTAGGTCTGGGATAGGTCTGGGATTTGCCCTCATCAGGGTCATACTTTCGCAGTTCTAACATACATGTTGACCTGATCGAGGGTTCTTAATGCTTTGGATCACGTAGTAAAGTGGTACCACACTGAAACAGTCCATTAAACCTGGTTTGGATCAATATTTTAGAGGATAACGCATGTTAGGTCTAGGTTAGCCCTGGGATTTTCACTCACCAAACTCATACTTTCGCATTCTTCACATACTTGTTGAACGGATCCTGGGTTTTTTCTGGTTTGGTTCGCGTAGTAATGTGGTACCACACTGAAACATTCAACTAAACCTGGTCTTGATAAATATTTTGGAGGATAACGCATGTTAGGTTTGGGTTAGGTCTAGGATTTGTCCTCATCAGGCTCATACATTGGCATATTTCTCATACTTCATGGCTAGATCCTGGGCTGTTTCTTGATTGAATCACGTAGTAATGTGGGACCACACTGAAACAGTCAATTAAACCAGGTTTCGATCAATATTTTAGAGAATAATTCATGCTAGGTCTAGGTTAGGTCTGGGATTTGCTCTCATCAGGCTCATTCTTTCGCATATTTCTCATACTTGATGGCTAGATCCTGGGCTTTTTCTGGATTGCATCACGTAGTAATGAAGTACAACACTGAAACAGTCAATTAAACCTGGTTTCCATCAATATCTTAGAGGACAACGCAAGTTAGGTCTGGGATAGGTCTGGGATTTGCCCTCATCAGGGTCATACTTTCGCAGTTCTAACATACATGTTGACCTGATCGAGTGTTTTTTCTGCTTTGGATCACGTAGTAAAGTGGTACCACACTGAAACAGTCCATTAAACCTGGTTTGGATCAATATTTTAGAGGATAACGCATGTTAGGTCTAGGTTAGGTCTGGGATTTTCACTCATCAGGCTCATACTTTCGCATATTTCTCATACTTCATGGCTAGATCCTGGGGTACTTCTGGATTGGATCACGTAGCAATGTGGTACCACACTGAAACAGTCAATTAAACCTGGTCTTGATAAATATTTTAGAGGATAACGCAAGTTAGGTCTGGGATAGGTCTGGGATTTGCCCTCATCAGGCTCATACTTTCGCATATTTCTCATACTTCATGGCTAGATCCTGGGGTATTTCTGGATTGGATCACGTAGCAATGTGGTACCACACTGAAACAGTCAATTAAACCTGGTCTTGATAAATATTTTAGAGGATAACGCAAGTTATGCCTGGGGTAGGTCTGGGATTTGCGCTCATCAGGCTCATGCTTTCGCGTTTTTCACATACTTGTTGAACAGATCCTGGGTTTTTTCCGGTTAGGATCACGTAGTAGTGTGGTACCACACTGAAACAGTCAATAAAACCTGGTTTCCATCAATATTTTAGAGGACAACGCATGTTAGGTCTAGGTAAGGCCTGGGATTTGCCCTCATCAGGGTCATACTTTCGCAGTGTTAACATACATGTTGACCTGCTCGAGGATTCTTAATGCTTTGGATCAAGTAGTAATGTGGTACCACACTGAAACAGTCCATTAAACCTGGTTTGGATCAATATTTTAGAGGACAACGCATGTTAGGTCTAGGTAAGGCCTGGGATTTGCCCTCATCAGGGTCATACTTTCGCAGTGTTAACATACATGTTGACCTGCTCGAGGATTCTTAATGCTTTGGATCAAGTAGTAATGTGGTACCACACTGAAACAGTCCATTAAACCTGGTTTGGATCAATATTTTAGAGGATAACGCATGTTAGGTCTAGGTTAGCCCTGGGATTTTCAGTCATCAGACTCATACTTTCGCATTCTTCACATACTTGTTGAACGGATCCTGGGTTTTTTCTGGTTTGGTTCACGTAGTAATGTGGTACCACACTGAAACATTTAATTAAACCTGGTCTTGATAAATATTTTGGAGGATAACGCATGTTAGGTTAGGGTTAGGTCTAGGATTTGTCCTCATCAGGCTCATACATTCGCATATTTCTCATACTTCATTGCTAGATCCTGGGCTGTTTCTGGATTGAATCACGTAGTAATGTGGGACCACACTGAAACAGTCAATTAAACCTGGTTTCCATCAATATCTTAGAGGACAACGCAAGTTAGGTCTGGGATAGGTCTGGGATTTGCCCTCATCAGGGTCATACTTTCGCAGTTCCAACATACATGTTGACCTGATCGAGGGTTCTTAATGCTTTGGATCACGTAGTAAGGTGGTACCACACTGAAACAGTCCATTAAACCTGGTTTGGATCAATATTTTAGAGGATAACGCATGTTAGGTCTAGGTTAGGTCTGGGATTTTCACTCATCAGACTCATACT
Source organism: Colletes latitarsis (assembly GCF_051014445.1). NCBI lineage: Eukaryota > Metazoa > Arthropoda > Insecta > Hymenoptera > Colletidae > Colletes > Colletes latitarsis. The sequence goes on along the minus strand of NW_027488373.1, from coordinate 6,800,123 downwards.
TTCGCACACTTCACATACTCGTTGAACGGATCCTGGGTTTTTTCTGGTTTGGATTACGTAGTAATGTGGGTCCACACTGAAACAATCAAATAAACCTGGTCTTGATAAATATTTTAGAGGATAACGCATGTTAGGTCTGCGTTAGGTCTAGGATTTGCCCTCGTCAGGCTCATACTTTCGCATATTTCTCATACTTCATGGCTAGATCCTGGGGTATTTCTGGATTGGATCACGTATCAATGTGGTACCACACTGAAACAGTCAATTAAACCTGGTCTTGATAAATATTTTAGAGGATAACGCAAGTTAGGTCTGGGATAGGTCTGGGATTTGCCCTCATCAGGCTCATACTTTCGCGTTTTTCACATACTTGTTGAACTGATCCTGGGTTTATTCTGGTTCGGATCACGTAGCAATGTGGTACCACACTGAAACAGTCAATTAAACCTGGTCTTGATAAATATTTTAGAGGATAACGCATGTTAGGTCTGCGTTAGGTCTAGGATTTGCCCTCGTCAGGCTCATACTTTCGCATATTTCTCATACTTCATGGCTAGATCCTGGGGTATTTCTGGATTGGATCACGTAGCAATGTGGTACCACACTGAAACAGTCAATTAAACCTGGTCTTGATAAATATTTTAGAGGATAACGCAAGTTAGGTCTGGGATAGGTCTGGGATTTTCACACATCAGACTCATACTTTCGCATTCTTCACATACTTGTTGAACGGATCCTGGGTTTTTTCTGGTTTGGTTCGCGTAGTAATGTGGTACCACACTGGAACATTCAATTAAATCTGGTCTTGATAAATATTTCAGAGGATAACGCATGTTAGGTTTGGGTTAGGTCTAGGATTTGCCCTCATCAGGCTCATACTTTCGCATATTTCTCATACTTCATGGCTAGATCCTGTGCTGTTTCTGTATTGTATCACGTAGTAATGTGGTACCACGCTGAAACAGTCAATTAAACCTGGTTTCGTTCAATATTTTAGAGGATAACGCAAGTTAGGTCTGGGATAGGTCTGGGAATTACCCTCATCAGGCTCATGCTTTCGCGTTTTTCACATACTTGTTGAACAGATCATGGGTTTTTTCCGGTTTGGGTCACGTAGTAGTGTGGTACCACACTGAAACAGTCGATTAAACCTGGTTTCGATCAATATTTTTGAGGATAACGCTTGCTGGGTCTAGGTTAGGCCGGGGATTTTCACTCATCAGACTCATACTTTCGCATTCTTCACATACTTGTTGAACGGATCCTGGGTTTTTTCTGGTTTGGATCACGTAGTAATGTGGGACCACACTGAAACAATCAATTAAACCTGGTCATGATAAATATTTTCGAGGATAACGCATGTTAGGTTTGAGTTAGGTCTAGGATTTGCCCTCATCATGCTCATACTTTCGCATATTTCTCATACTTCATGGCTAGATCCTTGGCCGTTTCTGGATTGTATCACGTGGTAATGTGGTACCACGCTGAAACAGTCAATTAAGCCTGATTTCGATCAATATTTTAGAGGATAACGCAAGTTATGTCTGGGATAGGTCTGGGATTCGCCATCATCAGGCTCATACTTTCGCATATTTCTCATACTTGATGGCTAGATCCTGGGCTTTTTCTGGATTGCATCACGCAGTAATGAAGTACAACATTGAAACAGTCAATTCAACCTGGTTTCCATCAATATCTTAGAGGACAACGCAAGTTAGGTCTGGGATAGGTCTGGGATTTGCCCTCATCAGGCACATACTTTCGCGTTTTTCACATACTTGTTGAACAGATCCTGGGTTTTTTCTAGTTTGGATCACGTAGTAGTGTGGTACCACACTGAAATAGTCAATTAAACCTGGTCTTAATAAATATTTTAGAGGATAACGCATGTTAGGTCTGGGATAGGTCTAGGATTTGCCTTCATCAGACTCATACTTTCGCACACTTCACATACTCGTTGAACAGATCCTGGATTATTTTCTGGTTTGGATCACATAGTAATGTGGTACCACACTGAAACAGTCGATTAAACCAGGTTTCGATCAATATTTTAGAGGATAACGCATGTTAGGTCTAGGTTAGCCCTGGGATTTTCAGTCATCAGACTCATACTTTCGCATTCTTCACATACTTGTTGAACGGATCCTGGGTTTTTTCTGGTTTGGTTCACGTAGTAATGTGGTACCACACTGAAACATTTAATTAAACCTGGTCTTGATAAATATTTTGGAGGATAACGCATGTTAGGTTAGGGTTAGGTCTAGGATTTGTCCTCATCAGGCTCATACATTCGCATATTTCTCATACTTCATTGCTAGATCCTGGGCTGTTTCTGGATTGAATCACGTAGTAATGTGGGACCACACTGAAACAGTCAATTAAACCTGGTTTCCATCAATATCTTAGAGGACAACGCAAGTTAGGTCTGGGATAGGTCTGGGATTTGCCCTCATCAGGGTCATACTTTCGCAGTTCCAACATACATGTTGACCTGATCGAGGGTTCTTAATGCTTTGGATCACGTAGTAAGGTGGTACCACACTGAAACAGTCCATTAAACCTGGTTTGGATCAATATTTTAGAGGATAACGCATGTTAGGTCTAGGTTAGGTCTGGGATTTTCACTCATCAGACTCATACTTTCGCACACTTCACATACTCGTTGAACGGATCCTGGGTTTTTTCTGGTTTGGATTACGTAGTAATGTGGGTCCACACTGAAACAATCAAATAAACCTGGTCTTGATAAATATTTTAGAGGATAACGCATGTTAGGTCTGCGTTAGGTCTAGGATTTGCCCTCGTCAGGCTCATACTTTCGCATATTTCTCATACTTCATGGCTAGATCCTGGGGTATTTCTGGATTGGATCACGTAGCAATGTGGTACCACACTGAAACAGTCAATTAAACCTGGTCTTGATAAATATTTTAGAGGATAACGCAAGTTAGGTCTGGGATAGGTCTGGGATTTGCCCTCATCAGGCTCATACTTTCGCGTTTTTCACATACTTGTTGAACTGATCCTGGGTTTATTCTGGTTCGGATCACGTAGCAATGTGGTACCACACTGAAACAGTCAATTAAACCTGGTCTTGATAAATATTTTAGAGGATAACGCATGTTAGGTCTGCGTTAGGTCTAGGATTTGCCCTCGTCAGGCTCATACTTTCGCATATTTCTCATACTTCATGGCTAGATCCTGGGGTATTTCTGGATTGGATCACGTAGCAATGTGGTACCACACTGAAACAGTCAATTAAACCTGGTCTTGATAAATATTTTAGAGGATAACGCAAGTTAGGTCTGGGATAGGTCTGGGATTTTCACACATCAGACTCATACTTTCGCATTCTTCACATACTTGTTGAACGGATCCTGGGTTTTTTCTGGTTTGGTTCGCGTAGTAATGTGGTACCACACTGGAACATTCAATTAAATCTGGTCTTGATAAATATTTCAGAGGATAACGCATGTTAGGTTTGGGTTAGGTCTAGGATTTGCCCTCATCAGGCTCATACTTTCGCATATTTCTCATACTTCATGGCTAGATCCTGTGCTGTTTCTGTATTGTATCACGTAGTAATGTGGTACCACGCTGAAACAGTCAATTAAACCTGGTTTCGTTCAATATTTTAGAGGATAACGCAAGTTAGGTCTGGGATAGGTCTGGGAATTACCCTCATCAGGCTCATGCTTTCGCGTTTTTCACATACTTGTTGAACAGATCATGGGTTTTTTCCGGTTTGGGTCACGTAGTAGTGTGGTACCACACTGAAACAGTCGATTAAACCTGGTTTCGATCAATATTTTTGAGGATAACGCTTGCTGGGTCTAGGTTAGGCCGGGGATTTTCACTCATCAGACTCATACTTTCGCATTCTTCACATACTTGTTGAACGGATCCTGGGTTTTTTCTGGTTTGGATCACGTAGTAATGTGGGACCACACTGAAACAATCAATTAAACCTGGTCATGATAAATATTTTCGAGGATAACGCATGTTAGGTTTGAGTTAGGTCTAGGATTTGCCCTCATCATGCTCATACTTTCGCATATTTCTCATACTTCATGGCTAGATCCTTGGCCGTTTCTGGATTGTATCACGTGGTAATGTGGTACCACGCTGAAACAGTCAATTAAGCCTGATTTCGATCAATATTTTAGAGGATAACGCAAGTTAGGTCTGGGATAGGTCTGGGATTCGCCATCATCAGGCTCATACTTTCGCATATTTCTCATACTTGATGGCTAGATCCTGGGCTTTTTCTGGATTGCATCACGCAGTAATGAAGTACAACATTGAAACAGTCAATTCAACCTGGTTTCCATCAATATCTTAGAGGACAACGCAAGTTAGGTCTGGGATAGGTCTGGGATTTGCCCTCATCAGGCACATACTTTCGCGTTTTTCACATACTTGTTGAACAGATCCTGGGTTTTTTCTAGTTTGGATCACGTAGTAGTGTGGTACCACACTGAAATAGTCAATTAAACCTGGTCTTAATAAATATTTTAGAGGATAACGCATGTTAGGTCTGGGATAGGTCTAGGATTTGCCTTCATCAGACTCATACTTTCGCACACTTCACATACTCGTTGAACAGATCCTGGATTATTTTCTGGTTTGGATCACATAGTAATGTGGTACCACACTGAAACAGTCGATTAAACCAGGTTTCGATCAATATTTTTGAGGATAACGCATGTTAGGTCTAGGTTAGGCCTGGGATTTTCACTCATCAGACTCATACTTTCGCATTCTTCACATACTTGTTGAACGGATCCTGGGTTTTTTCTGGTTTGGATCATGTAGTAATGTGGGGCCACACTGAAACAATCAATTAAACCTGGTCATGATAAATATTTTAGAGGATAACGCATGTTAGGTCTGGGTTAGGTCTAGGATTTTCCCTCGTCAGGCTCATACTTTCGCATATTTCTCATACTTCATTGCTAGATCCTGAGCTATTTCTGGATTGGATCACGTAGTAATGTGGTACCACACTGAAACAGTCAATTAAACCTGGTTTCGATCAATATTTTAGAGAATAATTCATGTTATGTCTAGGTTAGGTCTGGGATTTGCTCTCATCAGGCTCATTCCTTCGCATATTTCTTATACTTGATGGCTAGATCCTGGGCTATTTCGGGATTGTATCACGTAGTAACGTGGTACCACGCTGAAACAGTCAATTAAACCTGGTCTTGATAAATATTTTAGAGGATAACGCATGTTAGGTCTGGGATAGGTCTAGGATTTGCCCTCATCAGACTCATACCTTCGCACACTTCACATACTCGTTGAACAGATCCTGGGTTATTTTCTGGTTTGGATCACATAGTAATGTGGTACCACACTGAAACAGTCGATTAAACCAGGTTTCGATCAATATTTTAGAGGATAACGCAAGTTAGGTCTGGGATAGGTCTGGGATTTGCCCTCATCAGGCTCATACTTTCGCGTTTTTCACATACTTGTTGAACTGATCCTGGGTTTTTTCTGGTTCGGATCACGTAGCAATGTGGTACCACACTGAAATAGTCAATTCAACCTCGTCTTGATAAATATTTTTGAGGATAACGCATGTTAGGCCTAGGTTAGGCCTGGGATTTGCCCTCATCAGACTCATACTTTCGCACACTTCACATACTCGTTGAACAGAACCTGGGTTATTTTCTGGTTTGGATCACATAGTAATGTGGTAACACACTGAAGCAGTCGATTAAACCTGGTTTCGAACAATATTTTTTAGGATAACGCATGTTAGGTCTAGGTTAGGCCGGGGATTTTCCCTCATCAGGCTCATACTTTCGCATTCTTCACATACTTGTTGAACGGATCCTGGGTTTTTACTGGTTTGGATCACGTAGTAATGTGGTACCACGCTGAAACAGTCAATTAAAACTGGTTTCGATCAATATTTTAGAGGATAACGCATGTTAGGCCTGGGTTAGGTCTAGGATTTGCCCTCATCAGGCTCATACTTTCGCATATTTCTCATACTTCATGGCTGGATCCTGGGCTCTTTCTGGATTGGATCACGTAGTAATGTGGTACCACACTGAAGCAGTCAATTAAACCTGGTTGTGATGAATATTTTAGAGAACAATTCATGTTAGGTCTAGGTTAGGTCTGGGATTTGCTCTCATCAGGCTCATTCTTTCGCATATTTCTCATACTTGGTGGCTAGATCCTGGGCTTTCTCTGGATTGCATCACGTAGTAATGAAGTACAACACTGAAACAGTCAATTAAACCTGGTTCCGATCAATGTTTTGGAGAATATTTCATGTTAGGTCTAGGTTAGGTCTGGGATTTGCTCTCATCAGGCTCATTCTTTCGCATATTTCTCATACTTGATGGCTAGAGCCTGGGCTTTTTCTGGAGTGCATCACGTAGTAATGAAGAACAACACTGAAACAGTCAATTAAACCTGGTTTCGATCAATATTTTTGAGGATAACGCTTGCTGGGTCTAGGTTAGGCCGGGGATTTTCACTCATCAGACTCATACTTTCGCATTCTTCACATACTTGTTGAACGGATCCTGGGTTTTTTCTGGTTTGGATCACGTAGTAATGTGGGACCACACTGAAACAATCAATTAAACCTGGTCATGATAAATATTTTCGAGGATAACGCATGTTAGGTTTGAGTTAGGTCTAGGATTTCCCCTCATCATGCTCATACTTTCGCATATTTCTCATACTTCATGGCTAGATCCTTGGCCGTTTCTGGATTGTATCACGTGGTAATGTGGTACCACGCTGAAACAGTCAATTAAGCCTGATTTCGATCAATATTTTAGAGGATAACGCAAGTTAGGTCTGGGATAGGTCTGGGATTCGCCATCATCAGGCTCATACTTTCGCATATTTCTCATACTTGATGGCTAGATCCTGGGCTTTTTCTGGATTGCATCACGCAGTAATGAAGTACAACATTGAAACAGTCAATTCAACCTGGTTTCCATCAATATCTTAGAGGACAACGCAAGTTAGGTCTGGGATAGGTCTGGGATTTGCCCTCATCAGGCACATACTTTCGCGTTTTTCACATACTTGTTGAACAGATCCTGGGTTTTTTCTAGTTTGGATCACGTAGTAGTGTGGTACCACACTGAAATAGTCAATTAAACCTGGTCTTAATAAATATTTTAGAGGATAACGCATGTTAGGTCTGGGATAGGTCTAGGATTTGCCTTCATCAGACTCATACTTTCGCACACTTCACATACTCGTTGAACAGATCCTGGATTATTTTCTGGTTTGGATCACATAGTAATGTGGTACCACACTGAAACAGTCGATTAAACCAGGTTTCGATCAATATTTTTGAGGATAACGCATGTTAGGTCTAGGTTAGGCCTGGGATTTTCACACATCAGACTCATACTTTCGCATTCTTCGCATACTTGTTGAACGGATCCTGGGTTTTTTCTGGTTTGGATCATGTAGTAATGTGGGGCCACACTGAAACAATCAATTAAACCTGGTCATGATAAATATTTTAGAGGATAACGCATGTTAGGTCTGGGTTAGGTCTAGGATTTGCCCTCGTCAGGCTCATACTTTCGCATATTTCTCATACTTCATTGCTAGATCCTGAGCTATTTCTGGATTGGATCACGTAGTAATGTGGTACCACACTGAAACAGTCAATTAAACCTGGTTTCGATCAATATTTTAGAGAATAATTCATGTTATGTCTAGGTTAGGTCTGGGATTTGCTCTCATCAGGCTCATTCCTTCGCATATTTCTTATACTTGATGGCTAGATCCTGGGCTATTTCTGGATTGTATCACGTAGTAACGTGGTACCACGCTGAAACAGTCAATTAAACCTGGTCTTGATAAATATTTTAGAGGATAACGCATGTTAGGTCTGGGATAGGTCTAGGATTTGCCCTCATCAGACTCATACCTTCGCACACTTCACATACTCGTTGAACAGATCCTGGATTATTTTCTGGTTTGGATCACATAGTAATGTGGTACCACACTGAAACAGTCGATTAAACCAGGTTTCGATCAATATTTTTGAGGATAACGCATGTTAGGTCTAGGTTAGGCCTGGGATTTTCACTCATCAGACTCATACTTTCGCATTCTTCACATACTTGTTGAACGGATCCTGGGTTTTTTCTGGTTTGGATCATGTAGTAATGTGGGGCCACACTGAAACAATCAATTAAACCTGGTCATGATAAATATTTTAGAGGATAACGCATGTTAGGTCTGGGTTAGGTCTAGGATTTGCCCTCGTCAGGCTCATACTTTCGCATATTTCTCATACTTCATTGCTAGATCCTGAGCTATTTCTGGATTGGATCACGTAGTAATGTGGTACCACACTGAAACAGTCAATTAAACCTGGTTTCGATCAATATTTTAGAGAATAATTCATGTTATGTCTAGGTTAGGTCTGGGATTTGCTCTCATCAGGCTCATTCCTTCGCATATTTCTTATACTTGATGGCTAGATCCTGGGCTATTTCGGGATTGTATCACGTAGTAACGTGGTACCACGCTGAAACAGTCAATTAAACCTGGTCTTGATAAATATTTTAGAGGATAACGCATGTTAGGTCTGGGATAGGTCTAGGATTTGCCCTCATCAGACTCATACCTTCGCACACTTCACATACTCGTTGAACAGATCCTGGGTTATTTTCTGGTTTGGATCACATAGTAATGTGGTACCACACTGAAACAGTCGATTAAACCAGGTTTCGATCAATATTTTAGAGGACAACGCAAGTTAGGTCTGGGATAGGTCTGGGATTTGCCCTCATCAGGCTCATACTTTCGCGTTTTTCACATACTTGTTGAACTGATCCTGGGTTTTTTCTGGTTCGGATCACGTAGCAATGTGGTACCACACTGAAATAGTCAATTCAACCTCGTCTTGATAAATATTTTTGAGGATAACGCATGTTAGGCCTAGGTTAGGCCTGGGATTTGCCCTCATCAGACTCATACTTTCGCACACTTCACATACTCGTTGAACAGAACCTGAGTTATTTTCTGGTTTGGATCACATAGTAATGTGGTAACACACTGAAGCAGTCGATTAAACCTGGTTTCGAACAATATTTTTTAGGATAACGCATGTTAGGTCTAGGTTAGGCCGGGGATTTTCCCTCATCAGGCTCATACTTTCGCATTCTTCACATACTTGTTGAACGGATCCTGGGTTTTTACTGGTTTGGATCACGTAGTAATGTGGTACCACGCTGAAACAGTCAATTAAAACTGGTTTCGATCAATATTTTAGAGGATAACGCATGTTAGGCCTGGGTTAGGTCTAGGATTTGCCCTCATCAGGCTCATACTTTCGCATATTTCTCATACTTCATGGCTGGATCCTGGGCTCTTTCTGGATTGGATCACGTAGTAATGTGGTACCACACTGAAGCGGTCAATTAAACCTGGTTGTGATGAATATTTTAGAGAACAATTCATGTTAGATCTAGGTTAGGTCTGGGATTTGCTCTCATCAGGCTCATTCCTTCGCATATTTCTCATACTTGGTGGCTAGATCCTGGGCTTTCTCTGGATTGCATCACGTAGTAATGAAGTACAACACTGAAACAGTCAATTAAACCTGGTTCCGATCAATGTTTTGGAGAATATTTCATGTTAGGTCTAGGTTAGGTCTGGGATTTGCTCTCATCAGGCTCATTCTTTCGCATATTTCTCATACTTGATGGCTAGAGCCTGGGCTTTTTCTGGAGTGCATCACGTAGTAATGAAGAACAACACTGAAACAGTCAATTAAACCTGGTTTCCATCAATATTTTAGAGGACAACGCATGTTAGGTCTAGGTTAGGCCTGGGATTTGCCCTCATCAGGGTCATACTTTCGCAGTTTTAACATACATGTTGACCTGATCGAGGGTTTTTTCTGCTTTGGTTCACGTAGTAATGTGGTACCACACTGAAACATTCAATTAAACCTGGTCTTGATAAATATAATAGAGGATAACGCATGTTAGGTTTGGGCAAGGTCTTGGATTTGCCCTCATCAGGCTCATACTTTCGCATATTTCTCATACTTCATGGCTAGACCCTGGGCTGCTTCTGGATTGTATCACGTAGTAATGTGGTACCACGCTGAAACAGTCAATTAAACCTGATTTCGATCAATATTTTAGAGGATAACGCAAGTTAGGTCTGGGATAGGTCTGGGATTCGCCCTCAACAGGCTCATACTTTCGCATATTTCTCATACTTGATGGCTAGATCCTGAGTTTTTTCCGGTTTGGGTCACGTAGTAGTGTGGTACCACACTGAAACAGTCAATTAAACCTGGTTTCCATCAATATCTTAGAGGACAACGCAAGTTAGGTCTGGGATAGGTCTGGGATTTGCCCTCATCAGACTCATACTTTCGCACCCTTCACATACTCGTTGAACAGATCCTGGGTTATTTTCTGGTTTGGATCACATAGTAATGTGGTACCACACTGAAACTGTCGATTAAACCAGGTTTCGATCAATATTTTTGAGGATAACGCTTGTTAGGTCTGGGATAGGTCTGGGATATGCCCTCATCAGACTCATACTTTCGCACACTTCACATACTCGTTGAACAGATCCTGGGTTATTTTCTGGTTTGGATCACATAGTAATGTGGTACCACACTGAAACAGTCGATTAAACCAGGTTTCGATCAATGTTTTTGAGGATAACGCATGTTAGGTCTAGGTTAGGCCTGGGGTTTTCACTCATCAGACTCATACTTTCGCATTCTTCACATACTTGTTGAACGGATCCTGGGCAATTTCTGGATTGGATCACGTAGTAATGTGTTGCCACACTGAAACAGTCAATTAAACCTGGTTTCGATCAATATTTTAGAGGATAATGCATGTTAGGTCTGGGTTAGGTCTAGGATTTGCCCTCGTCAGACTCATACTTTCGCATATTTCTCATACTTCATGGCTAGGTCCTGGGCTATTTCTGGATTGGATCACGTAGTAATGTGGTACCACACTGAAACAGTCAATTAAACCTGGTTCCGATTAATGTTTTGGAGAATATTTCATGTTAGGTCTAGGTTAGGTCTGGGATTTGCTCTCATCAGGCTCATTCTTTCGCATATTTCTCATACTTGATGGCTAGAGCCTGGGCTTTTTCTGGATTGCATCACGTAGTAATGAAGAACAACACTGGAACAGTCAATTAAACCTGGTCTTGATAAATATTTTAGAGGATAACGCATGTTAGGTCTGGGATAGGTCTGGGATTTGCCCTCATCAGGCTCATACTTTCGCATATTTCTCATACTTGATGGCTAGATCCTGGGCTTTTTCTGGATTGCATCACGCAGTAATGAAGTACAACATTGAAACAGTCAATTCAACCTGGTTTCCATCAATATCTTAGAGGACAACGCAAGTTAGGTCTGGGATAGGTCTGGGATTTGCCCTCATCAGGCACATACTTTCGCGTTTTTCACATACTTGTTGAACAGATCCTGGGTTTTTTCTAGTTTGGATCACGTAGTAGTGTGGTACCACACTGAAATAGTCAATTAAACCTGGTCTTAATAAATATTTTAGAGGATAACGCATGTTAGGTCTGGGATAGGTCTAGGATTTGCCTTCATCAGACTCATACTTTCGCACACTTCACATACTCGTTGAACAGATCCTGGATTATTTTCTGGTTTGGATCACATAGTAATGTGGTACCACACTGAAACAGTCGATTAAACCAGGTTTCGATCAATATTTTTGAGGATAACGCATGTTAGGTCTAGGTTAGGCCTGGGATTTTCACTCATCAGACTCATACTTTCGCATTCTTCACATACTTGTTGAACGGATCCTGGGTTTTTTCTGGTTTGGATCATGTAGTAATGTGGGGCCACACTGAAACAATCAATTAAACCTGGTCATGATAAATATTTTAGAGGATAACGCATGTTAGGTCTGGGTTAGGTCTAGGATTTGCCCTCGTCAGGCTCATACTTTCGCATATTTCTCATACTTCATTGCTAGATCCTGAGCTATTTCTGGATTGGATCACGTAGTAATGTGGTACCACACTGAAACAGTCAATTAAACCTGGTTTCGATCAATATTTTAGAGAATAATTCATGTTATGTCTAGGTTAGGTCTGGGATTTGCTCTCATCAGGCTCATTCCTTCGCATATTTCTTATACTTGATGGCTAGATCCTGGGCTATTTCTGGATTGTATCACGTAGTAACGTGGTACCACGCTGAAACAGTCAATTAAACCTGGTCTTGATAAATATTTTAGAGGATAACGCATGTTAGGTCTGGGATAGGTCTAGGATTTGCCCTCATCAGACTCATACCTTCGCACACTTCACATACTCGTTGAACAGATTCTGGGTTATTTTCTGGTTTGGATCACATAGTAATGTGGTACCACACTGAAACAGTCGATTAAACCAGGTTTCGATCAATATTTTAGAGGATAACGCAAGTTAGGTCTGGGATAGGTCTGGGATTTGCCCTCATCAGGCTCATACTTTCGCGTTTTTCACGTACTTGTTGAACTGATCCTGGGTTTTTTCTGGTTCGGATCACGTAGCAATGTGGTACCACACTGAAATAGTCAATTCAACCTCGTCTTGATAAATATTTTTGAGGATAACGCATGTTAGGCCTAGGTTAGGCCTGGGATTTGCCCTCATCAGACTCATACTTTCGCACACTTCACATACTCGTTGAACAGAACCTGGGTTATTTTCTGGTTTGGATCACATAGTAATGTGGTAACACACTGAAGCAGTCGATTAAACCTGGTTTCGAACAATATTTTTTAGGATAACGCATGTTAGGTCTAGGTTAGGCCGGGGATTTTCCCTCATCAGGCTCATACTTTCGCATTCTTCACATACTTGTTGAACGGATCCTGGGTTTTTACTGGTTTGGATCACGTAGTAATGTGGTACCACGCTGAAACAGTCAATTAAAACTGGTTTCGATCAATATTTTAGAGGATAACGCATGTTAGGCCTGGGTTAGGTCTAGGATTTGCCCTCATCAGGCTCATACTTTCGCATATTTCTCATACTTCATTGCTAGATCCTGAGCTATTTCTGGATTGGATCACGTAGTAATGTGGTACCACACTGAAACAGTCAATTAAACCTGGTTTCGATCAATATTTTAGAGAATAATTCATGTTATGTCTAGGTTAGGTCTGGGATTTGCTCTCATCAGGCTCATTCCATCGCATATTTCTTATACTTGATGGCTAGATCCTGGGCTATTTCTGGATTGTATCACGTAGTAACGTGGTACCACGCTGAAACAGTCAATTAAACCTGGTCTTGATAAATATTTTAGAGGATAACGCATGTTAGGTCTGGGATAGGTCTAGGATTTGCCCTCATCAGACTCATACCTTCGCACACTTCACATACTCGTTGAACAGATCCTGGGTTATTTTCTGGTTTGGATCACATAGTAATGTGGTACCACACTGAAACAGTCGATTAAACCAGGTTTCGATCAATATTTTAGAGGATAACGCAAGTTAGGTCTGGGATAGGTCTGGGATTTGCCCTCATCAGGCTCATACTTTCGCGTTTTTCACATACTTGTTGAACTGATCCTGGGTTTTTTCTGGTTCGGATCACGTAGCAATGTGGTACCACACTGAAATAGTCAATTCAACCTCGTCTTGATAAATATTTTTGAGGATAACGCATGTTAGGCCTAGGTTAGGCCTGGGATTTGCCCTCATCAGACTCATACTTTCGCACACTTCACATACTCGTTGAACAGAACCTGAGTTATTTTCTGGTTTGGATCACATAGTAATGTGGTAACACACTGAAGCAGTCGATTAAACCTGGTTTCGAACAATATTTTTTAGGATAACGCATGTTAGGTCTAGGTTAGGCCGGGGATTTTCCCTCATCAGGCTCATACTTTCGCATTCTTCACATACTTGTTGAACGGATCCTGGGTTTTTACTGGTTTGGATCACGTAGTAATGTGGTACCACGCTGAAACAGTCAATTAAAACTGGTTTCGATCAATATTTTAGAGGATAACGCATGTTAGGCCTGGGTTAGGTCTAGGATTTGCCCTCATCAGGCTCATACTTTCGCATATTTCTCATACTTCATGGCTGGATCCTGGGCTCTTTCTGGATTGGATCACGTAGTAATGTGGTACCACACTGAAGCAGTCAATTAAACCTGGTTGTGATGAATATTTTAGAGAACAATTCATGTTAGGTCTAGGTTAGGTCTGGGATTTGCTCTCATCAGGCTCATTCCTTCGCATATTTCTCATACTTGGTGGCTAGATCCTGGGCTTTCTCTGGATTGCATCACGTAGTAATGAAGTACAACACTGAAACAGTCAATTAAACCTGGTTCCGATCAATGTTTTGGAGAATATTTCATGTTAGGTCTAGGTTAGGTCTGGGATTTGCTCTCATCAGGCTCATTCTTTCGCATATTTCTCATACTTGATGGCTAGAGCCTGGGCTTTTTCTGGAGTGCATCACGTAGTAATGAAGAACAACACTGAAACAGTCAATTAAACCTGGTTTCCATCAATATTTTAGAGGACAACGCATGTTAGGTCTAGGTTAGGCCTGGGATTTGCCCTCATCAGGGTCATACTTTCGCAGTTTTAACATACATGTTGACCTGATCGAGGGTTTTTTCTGCTTTGGTTCACGTAGTAATGTGGTACCACACTGAAACATTCAATTAAACCTGGTCTTGATAAATATAATAGAGGATAACGCATGTTAGGTTTGGGCTAGGTCTTGGATTTGCCCTCATCAGGCTCATACTTTCGCATATTTCTCATACTTCATGGCTAGACCCTGGGCTGTTTCTGGATTGTATCACGTAGTAATGTGGTACCACGCTGAAACAGTCAATTAAACCTGATTTCGATCAATATTTTAGAGGATAACGCAAGTTAGGTCTGGGATAGGTCTGGGATTCGCCCTCAACAGGCTCATACTTTCGCATATTTCTCATACTTGATGGCTAGATCCTGAGTTTTTTCCGGTTTGGGTCACGTAGTAGTGTGGTACCACACTGAAACAGTCAATTAAACCTGGTTTCCATCAATATCTTAGAGGACAACGCAAGTTAGGTCTGGGATAGGTCTGGGATTTGCCCTCATCAGACTCATACTTTCGCACCCTTCACATACTCGTTGAACAGATCCTGGGTTATTTTCTGGTTTGGATCACATAGTAATGTGGTACCACACTGAAACTGTCGATTAAACCAGGTTTCGATCAATATTTTTGAGGATAACGCTTGTTAGGTCTGGGATAGGTCTGGGATATGCCCTCATCAGACTCATACTTTCGCACACTTCACATACTCGTTGAACAGATCCTGGGTTATTTTCTGGTTTGGATCACATAGTAATGTGGTACCACACTGAAACAGTCGATTAAACCAGGTTTCGATCAATGTTTTTGAGGATAACGCATGTTAGGTCTAGGTTAGGCCTGGGGTTTTCACTCATCAGACTCATACTTTCGCATTCTTCACATACTTGTTGAACGGATCCTGGGCAATTTCTGGATTGGATCACGTAGTAATGTGTTGCCACACTGAAACAGTCAATTAAACCTGGTTTCGATCAATATTTTAGAGGATAATGCATGTTAGGTCTGGGTTAGGTCTAGGATTTGCCCTCGTCAGACTCATACTTTCGCATATTTCTCATACTTCATGGCTAGGTCCTGGGCTATTTCTGGATTGGATCACGTAGTAATGTGGTACCACACTGAAACAGTCAATTAAACCTGGTTCCGATTAATGTTTTGGAGAATATTTCATGTTAGGTCTAGGTTAGGTCTGGGATTTGCTCTCATCAGGCTCATTCTTTCGCATATTTCTCATACTTGATGGCTAGAGCCTGGGCTTTTTCTGGATTGCATCACGTAGTAATGAAGAACAACACTGGAACAGTCAATTAAACCTGGTCTTGATAAATATTTTAGAGGATAACGCATGTTAGGTCTGGGATAGGTCTGGGATTTGCCCTCATCAGACTCATACTTTCGCACACTTCACATACTCGTTGAACAGATCCTGGGCTATTTTCTGGTTTGGATCACATAGTAATGTGGTACCACACCGAAACAGTCGATTAAACCAGGTTTCGATCTATGTTTTTGAGGATAACGCATGTTAGGTCTAGCTTAGGCCTGGGGTTTTCACTCATCAGACTCATACTTTCGCATTCTTCACATACTTGTTGAACGGATCCTGGGCTACTTCTGGATTGGATCACGTAGTAATGTGTTGCCACACTGAAACAGTCAATTAAACCTGGTTTCGATCAATATTTTAGAGCATAACGCATGTTAGGTCTGGGTTAGGTCTAGGATTTGCCCTCGTCAGGCACATACTTTCGCATATTTCTCATACTTCATGGCTAGATCCTGGGCTATTTCTGGATTGGATCACGTAGTAATGTGGTACCACACTGAAACAGTCGATTAAACCAGGTTTCTGTCAATATTTTTGAGGATAACGCAAGTTAGGTCTGGGATAGGTCTGGGATTTGCCCTCATCAGGCTCATACTTTCGCGTTTTTCACATACTTGTTGATCAGATCCTGGGCTTTTACTGGTTTGGATCACGTAGTAATGTGGTACCACACTGAAACATTCAATTAAACCTGGTCTTGATAAATATTTTAGAGGATAACGCATGTTAGGTCTGGGATAGTTCTGGGATTTGCCCTCATCAGACTCATACTTTCGCACACTTCACATACTCGTTGAACAGATCCTGGGTTATTTTCTGGTTTGGATCACATAGTAATGTGGTACCACACTGAAACAGTCGATTAAACCAGGTTTCGATCAATGTTTTTGAGTATAACGCATGTTAGGTCTAGGTTAGGCCTGGGGTTTTCACTCATCAGACTCATACTTTCGCATATTTCTCATACTTCATGGCTAGATCCTGGGCTATTTCTGGATTGGATCACGTAGTAATGTGGTACCACACTGAAACAGTCGATTAAACCAGGTTTCTGTCAATATTTTTGAGGATAACGCAAGTTAGGTCTGGGATAGGTCTGGGATTTGCCCTCATCAGGCTCATACTTTCGCGTTTTTCACATACTTGTTGAACAGTTCCTGGGTTTTTTCCGGTTTGGGTCACGTAGTTGTGTGGCACCACACTGAAACAGTCGATTAAACCTGGTTTCGATCAATATTTTTGAGGATAACGCATGTAAGGTCTAGGTTAGGCCGGGGATTTTCACTCATCAGACTCATACTTTCGCATTCTTCACATACTTGTTGAACGGATCCTGGGTTTTTTCTGGTTTGGTTCACGTAGTAATGTGGTACCACACTGAAACATTCAATTAAACCTGGTCTTGATAAATATTTTAGAGGATAACGCATGTTAGGTTTGGGTTAGGTCTAGGATTTGCCCTCATCAGGCTCATACTTTCGCATATTTCTCATACTTCATGGCTAGATCCTGGGCTTTTTCTGGATTGCATCACGTAGTAATGAAGTACAACACTGAAACAGTCAATTAAACCTGGTTTCCATCAATATCTTAGAGGACAACGCAAGTTAGGTCTGGGATAGGTCTGGGATTTGCCCTCATCAGGCTCATACTTTCGCGTTTTTCACATACTTGTTGATCAGATCCTGGGTTTTTACTGGTTTGGATCACGTAGTAATGTGGTACCACACTGAAACATTCAATTAAACCTGGCCTTGATAAATATTTTAGAGGATAACGCATGTTAGGTCTGGGATAGGTCTGGGATTTGCCCTCATCAGACTCATACTTTCGCACACTTCACATACTCGTTGAACAGATCCTGGATTATTTTCTGGATTGGATCACATAGTAATGTGGTACCACACTGAAACAGTCGATTAAACCAGGTTTCGATCAATGTTTTTGAGGATAACGCATGTTAGGTCTAGGATAGGCCGGGGTTTTTCACTCATCACACACATACTTTCGCATTCTTCACATACTTGTTGAACGGATCCTGGGTTTTTACTGGTTTGGATCACGTAGTAATGAAGTGCAACACTGAAACAGTCAATTAAACCTGTTTTCCATCAATATTTTAGAGGACAACGCATGTTAGGTCTAGGTTAGGCCTGGGATTTGCCTACATCAGGGTCATACTTTCGCAGTTTTAACATACATGTTGACCTGATCGAGGGTTTTTTCTGCTTTGGATCACGCAGTAAAGTGGTGCCACACGGAAACAGTCCATTAAACCTGGTTTGGATGAATATTTTAGAGGATAACGCTTGTTAGGTCTAGGTTAGCCCTGGGATTTTCACTCATCAGACTCATACTTTCGCACACTTCACATACTCGTTGAACAGATCCTGGGTTATTTTCTGGTTTGGATCACATAGTAATGTGGTACCACACTGAAACAGTCGATTAAACCAGGTTTCGATCAATGTTTTTGAGGATAACGCATGTTAGGTCTAGGTTAGGCCTGGGGTTTTCACTCATCAGACTCATACTTTCGCATTCTTCACATACTTGTTGAACGGATCCTGGGCTATTTCTGGATTGGATCACGTAGTAATGTGTTGCCACACTGAAACAGTCAATTAAACCTGGTTTCGATCAATATTTTAGAGCATAACGCATGTTAGGTCTGGGTTAGGTCTAGGATTTGCCCCCGTCAGGCTCATACTTTCGCATATTTCTCATACTTCATGGCTAGATCCTGGGCTATTTCTGGATTGGATCACGTAGTAATGTGGTACCACACTGAAACAGTCGATTAAACCAGGTTTCTGTCAATATTTTTGAGGATAACGCAAGTTAGGTCTGGGATAGGTCTGGGATTTGCCCTCATCAGGCTCATACTTTCGCGTTTTTCACATACTTGTTGATCAGATCCTGGGCTTTTACTGGTTTGGATCACGTAGTAATGTGGTACCACACTGAAACATACAATTAAACCTGGTCTTGATAAATATTTTAGAGGATAACGCATGTTAGGTCTGGGATAGTTCTGGGATTTGCCCTCATCAGACTCATACTTTCGCACACTTCACATACTCGTTGAACAGATCCTGGGTTATTTTCTGGTTTGGATCACATAGTAATGTGGTACCACACTGAAACAGTCGATTAAACCAGGTTTCGATCAATGTTTTTGAGGATAACGCATGTTAGGTCTAGGTTAGGCCTGGGGTTTTCACTCATCAGACTCATACTTTCGCATATTTCTCATACTTCATGGCTAGATCCTGGGCTATTTCTGGATTGGATCACGTAGTAATGTGGTACCACACTGAAACAGTCGATTAAACCAGGTTTCTGTCAATATTTTTGAGGATAACGCAAGTTAGGTCTGGGATAGGTCTGGGATTTCCCCTCATCAGGCTAATACTTTCGCGTTTTTCACATACTTGTTGAACAGATCCTGGGTTTTTTCCGGTTTGGGTCACGTAGTTGTGTGGCACCACACTGAAACAGTCGATTAAACCTGGTTTCGATCAATATTTTTGAGGATAACGCATGTAAGGTCTAGGTTAGGCCGGGGATTTTCACTCATCAGACTCATACTTTCGCATTCTTCACATACTTGTTGAACGGATCCTGGGTTTTTTCTGGTTTGGTTCACGTAGTAATGTGGTACCACACTGAAACATTCAATTAAACCTGGTCTTGATAAATATTTTAGAGGATAACGCATGTTAGGTTTGGGTTATGTCTAGGATTTGCCCTCATCAGGCTCATACTTTCGCATATTTCTCATACTTCATGGCTAGATCCTGGGCTTTTTCTGGATTGCATCACGTAGTAATGAAGTACAACACTGAAACAGTCAATTAAACCTGGTTTCCATCAATATCTTAGAGGACAACGCAAGTTAGGTCTGGGATAGGTCTGGGATTTGCCCTCATCAGGCTCATACTTTCGCGTTTTTCACATACTTGTTGATCAGGTCCTGGGTTTTTACTGGTTTGGATCACGTAGTAATGTGGTACCACACTGAAACATTCAATTAAACCTGGCCTTGATAAATATTTTAGAGGATAACGCATGTTAGGTCTGGGATAGGTCTGGGATTTGCCCTCATCAGACTCATACTTTCGCACACTTCACATACTCGTTGAACAGATCCTGGATTATTTTCTGGTTTGGATCACATAGTAATGTGGTACCACACTGAAACAGTCGATTAAACCAGGTTTCGATCAATGTTTTTGAGGATAACGCATGTTAGGTCTCGGTTAGGCCTGGGGTTTTCACTCATCAGACTCATACTTTCGCATTCTTCACATACTTGTTGAACGGATCCTGGGTTTTTTCTGGTTTGGTTCACGTAGTAATGTGGTACCACACTGAAACATTCAATTAAACCTGGTCTTGATAAATATTTTAGAGGATAACGCATGTTAGGTTTGGGTTAGGTCTAGGATTTGCCCCCATCAGGCTCATACTTTCGCATATTTTTCATACTTCATGGCTAGATCCTGGGGTATTTCTGGATTGTATCACGTAGTAATGTGGTACCACGCTGAAACAGTCAATTAAACCTGATTTCGATCAATATTTTAGAGGATAACGCAAGTTAGGTCTGGGATAGTTCTGGGATTCGCCCTCATCAGGCTCATACTTTCGCATATTTCTCATACATGTTGACCTGATCGAGTGTTCTTAATGCTTTGGATCACGTAGTAAAGTGGTACCACACTGAAACAGTCCATTAAACCTGGTTTGGATCAATATTTTAGATGATAACGCATGTTAGGTCTAGGTTAGGCCTGGGATTTTCAGTCATCAGACTCATACTTTCGCATTCTTCACATACTTGTTGAACGGATCCTGGGTTTTTTCTGGTTTGGTTCACGTAGTAATGTGGTACCACACTGAAACATTCAATTAAACCTGGTCTTGATAAATATATTGGAGGATAACGCATGTTAGGTTTGGGTTAGGTCTAGGATTTGTCCTCATCAGGCTCATACATTCGCATATTTCTCATACTTCATGGCTAGATCCTGGGCTGTTTCTGGATTGTATCACGTAGTAATGTGGGACCACACTGAAACAGTCAATTAAACCTGGTTTCGATCAATATTTTAGAGAATAATTCATGCTAGGTCTAGGTTAGGTCTGGGATTTGCTCTCATCAGGCTCATTCTTTCGCATATTTCTCATACTTGATGGCTAGATCCTGGGCTTTTTCTGGATTGCATCACGTAGTAATGAAGTACAACACTGAAACAGTCAATTAAACCTGGTTTCCATCAATATCTTAGAGGACAACGCAAGTTAGGTCTGGGATAGGTCTGGGATTTGCCCTCATCAGGGTCATACTTTCGCAGTTCTAACATACATGTTGACCTGATCGAGGGTTCTTAATGCTTTGGATCACGTAGTAAAGTGGTACCACACTGAAACAGTCCATTAAACCTGGTCTTGATAAATATTATAGAGGATAATGCATGTTAGGTATGGGATAGGTCTGGGATTTGCCCTCATCAGACTCATACTTTCGCACACTTCGCATACTCGTTGAACAGATCCTGGGTTATTTTCTGGTTTGGATCACATAGTAATGTGGTACCACACTGAAACAGACGATTAAACCAGGTTTCGATCAATATTTTTGAGGATAACGCATGTTAGGTCTAGGATAGGCCGGGGTTTTTCACTCATCACACACATACTTTCGCATTCTTCACATACTTGTTGAACGGATCCTGGGTTTTTACTGGTTTGGATCACGTAGTAATGAAGTGCAACACTGAAACAGTCAATTAAACCTGTTTTCCATCAATATTTTAGAGGACAACGCATGTTAGGTCTAGGTTAGGCCTGGGATTTGCCTACATCAGGGTCATACTTTCGCAGTTTTAACATACATGTTGACCTGATCGAGGGTTTTTTCTGCTTTGGATCACGCAGTAAAGTGGTGCCACACGGAAACAGTCCATTAAACCTGGTTTGGATGAATATTTTAGAGGATAACGCTTGTTAGGTCTAGGTTAGCCCTGGGATTTTCACTCATGAGACTCATACTTTCGCATTCTTCACATACTTGTTGAACGGATCCTGGGTTTTTTCTGGTTTGAATCACGTAGTAATGTGGGACCACACTGAAACAATCAATTAAACCAGGTCTTGATAAATATTTTAGAGGATAACGCATGTTTGGTCTGGGTTAGGTCTAGGATTTGCCCTCGTCAGGCTCATACTTTCGCATATTTCTCATACTTCATGGCTACATCCTGGGCTATTTCTGGATTGGATCACGTAGTAATGTGGTACCACACTGAAACAGTCGATTAAACCAGGTTCCGATCAATATTTTTGAGGATAACGCGAGTTAGGTCTGGGATAGGACTGGGATTTGCCCTCATCAGGCTCATACTTTCGCGTTTTTCACATACTTGTTGAACGGATCCTGGGTTTTTCTGGTATGGATTACGTAGTAATGTGGGACCACACTGAAACAATCAATTAAACCTGGTCTTGATAAATATTACAGAGGATAATGCATGTTAGGTCTGGGATAGGTCTGGGATTTGCCCTCATCAGACTCATACTTTCGCACACTTCACATACTCGTTGAACAGATCCTGGGTTTGTACTGGTTTGGATCACGTAGTAATGTGGTACCACACTGAAACAGTTGATTAAACCTGGTTTCGATCAATATTTTGAAGGATAACGCATGTTAGGTCTAGGTTAGGCCGAGGATTTTCACTCATCAAACTCATACTTTCGCATTCTCCACATACTTGTTGAACGGATCCTGGGTTTTTACTGGTTTGGATCACGTAGTAATGTGGTACCACACTGAAACATTCAATTAAACCTGGCCTTGATAAATATTTTAGAGGATAACGCATGTTAGGTTTGGGTTAGGTCTAGGATTTGCCCTCATCAGGCTCATACTTTCGCATATTTCTCATACTTCATGGCTAGATCCTGGGCTGTTTCTGGAATGTATCACGTAGTAATGTGGGACCACACAGAAACAATCAATTAAACCTGGTCTTGATAAATATTATAGAGGATAATGCATGTTAGGTATGGGATAGGTCTGGGATTTGCCCTCATCAGACTCATACTTTCGCACACTTCACATACTCGTTGAACAGATCCTGGGTTATTTTCTGGTTTGGATCACGTAGTAATGTGGAACCACACTGAAACAATCAATTAAACATGGTCTTGATAAATATTTTAGAGGATAACGCATGTTAGGTCTGGGATAGGTCTGGGATTTGCCCTCATCGGACTCATACTTTCGCACACTTCACATACTCGTTGAACAGATCCTGGGTTATTTTCTGGTTTGGATCACATAGTAATGTGGTACCACACTGAAACTGTCGACTAAACCTGGTTTCGATTAATATTTTTGAGGATAACGCATGTTAGGTCTGGGATAGGTCTGGGATTTGCCCTCATCAGGCTCATACTTTCGCAGTTTTAAGATGCATGTTGACCTGATCGAGGGTTTTTTCTGCTTTGGATCACGGAGTAAAGTGGTACCACGCTAAAACAGTCAATTAAACCTGGTTTCGATCAATATTTTAGAGGATAACGAAAGTTATGTCTAGTTTAGGCCTGGGATTTGCCCTCATCAGACTCATACTTTGGCATACTTCACATACTTGTTGAACAGATCCTGGGTTTTTTCTGGTTTGGCTCACGTAGTAATGTGGTACCACACTGAAACAGTCGATTAAACCTGGTTTCGATTAATATTTTTGAGGATAACGCATGTTAGGTCTGGGTTAGGTCTAGGATTTGCCCCAACAGGCTCATACTTTCGCATATTTCTCATACTTCATGGCTGGATCCTGGGCTATTTCTGGATTGGATCACGTAGAAACGTGGTACCACATTGAAACAGTCAATTAAACCTGGTTTTCATGAATATTTTAGAGAATAATTCATGTTTGGTCTAGGTTAGGTCTGGGATTTGCTCTCATCAGGCACATTCTTTCGCATATTTCTCATACTTGATGGCTAGATCCTGGGCTTTTTCTGGATTTCATCACGTAGTAATGAAGTACAACACTGAAACAGTCAATTAAACCTGGTTTCCATGAATATTTTAGAGGGCAACGCATGTTACGTCTAGGTTAGGCCTGGGATTTGCCCTCATCAGGATCATACTTTCGCAGTTTTAACATACATGTTGACGTGATCGAGGGTTTTTTCTGCTTTGGATCACGTAGTAACGTGGTACCACACTGAAACAGTCCATTAAACCTTGTTTGGATCAATATTTTAGAGGATAACGCATGTTAGGTCTAGGATAGCCCTGGGATTTTCGCTCATCAGACTCATACTTTCGCATTCTTCACATACTTGTTAAACAGATACAGGGTTTTTTCTGGTTTGGATCACATAGTAATGTGGTACCACACTGAAAGAGACGATTAAACCAGGTTTCGATCAATATTTTTGAGGATAACGCATGTTAGGTCTAGGTTAGGCCGGGGTTCTTCACTCATCACACTCATACTTTCGCATTCTTCACATACTTGTTGAACGGATCCTGGGTTTTTACTGGTTTGGATCACGTAATAATGAAGTGCAACACTGAAACAGTCAATTAAACCTGGTCTTGAAAAATATTTTAGAGGATAACGCATGCTAGGTTTGGGTTAGGTCTAGGATTTGCCCTCATCAGACTCATACTTTCGCACACTTCACATACTCGTTGAACAGATCCTGGGTTATTTTCTGGTTTGGATCACATAGTAATGTGGTACCACACTGAAACAGACGATTAAACCAGGTTTCGATCAATATTTTTGAGGATAACGCATGTTAGGTCTAGGATAGGCCGGGGTTTTTCACTCATCACACACATACTTTCGCATTCTTCACATACTTGTTGAACGGATCCTGGGTTTTTTCTGGTTTGGATCACGTAGTAATGTGGGACCACACTGAAACAATCAATTAAACCTGGTCTTGATAAATATTTTTGAGGATAACGCAAGTTAGGTCTGGGATAGGACTGGGATTTCCCTCATCAGGCTTATACTTTCGCGTTTTTCACATACTTGTTGAACAGATCCTGGGTTTTTTCCGGTTTGGGTCAGGTAGTAGTGTGGTACCACACTGAAACAGTCGATTAAACCTGGTTTCGATCAATATTTTTGAGGATAACGCATGCTAGGTCTAGGTTAGGCCGGGGATTTTCACTCATCAGACTCATACTTTCGCATTCTTCACATACTTGTCGAACGGATCCAGGGTTTTTACTGGGTGGATCGCGTAGTAATGTGGTACCACACTGAAACAATCAATTAAACCTGGTCTTGATAAATATTTTAAAGGATAACGCATGTTAGGTCTGGGTTAGGTCTAGGATTTGCCCCCATCAGGCTCATACTTTCGCATATTTCTCATACTTCATGGCTGGATCTTGGGCTATTTCTGGATTGGATCACGTAGAAATGTGGTACCACATTGAAACAGTCAATTAAACCTGGTTTTGATCAATATTTTAGAGAATAATTCATGTTAGGTCTAGGATAGGTCTGGGATTTTCACTCATCAGACACATACTTTCGCGTTTTTCACATACTTGTTGAACAGATCCAGGGTTTTTTCTGGTTTGGGTCACGTAGTAATGTGGTACCACACTGAAACAGTCGATTAAACCTGGTTTCGATCAATATTTTTGAGGATAACGCATGTTAGGTCTAGGTTAGGCCTGGGATTTTCACTCATCAGACACATACTTTCGCGTTTTTCACATACTTGTTGAACAGATCCAGGGTTTTTTCTGGTTTAGATCACGTAGTAGTGTGGTACCACACTGAAACAGTCCATTAAACCTGGTTTGGATCAATATTTTAGAGGATAACGCATGTTAGGTCTAGGTTAGGTCTGGGATTTTCACTCATCAGACTCATAATTTCGCATTCTTCACATACTTGTTGAACGGATCCTGAGTTTTTTTCTGGTTTGGATCACGTAGTAACGTGGAACCACACTGAAACAATCAACTAAACATGGTCTTGATAAATATTTTAGAGGACAACGTATGTTAGGTCTGGGTTAGGTCTAGGATTTGCCCTCATCAGGCTCATACTTTCGCATATTTCTCATACTTCATGGCTAGATCCTGGGCTATTTCTGGATTGGATCACGTAGTAATGTGGGACCACACAGAAACAATCAATTAAACCTGGTCTTGATAAATATTTTAGAGGATAACACATGTTAGGTCTTGGATAGGTCTGGGATTATCCCTCATCAGACTCATACTTTCGCACACTTCACATACTCGTTGACAAGATCCTGGGTTTTTTTCTGGTTTGGATCACGTAGTAATGTGGAACCACACTGAAACAATCAATTAAACATGGTCTTGGTAAATATTTTAGAGGATAACGCATGTTAGGTCTGGGATAGGTCTGGGATTTGCCCTCATCGGACTCATACTTTCGCACACTTCACATACTCGTTGAACAGATCCTGGGTTATTTTCTGGTTTGGATCACATAGTAATGTGGTACCACACTGAAACTGTCGACTAAACCTGGTTTCGATTAATATTTTTGAGGATAACGCATGTTAGGTCTGGGATATGTCTGGGATTTGCCCTCATCAGGCTCATACTTTCGCAGTTTTAAGATGCATGTTGACCTGATCGAGGGTTTTTTCTGCTTTGGATCACGGAGTAAAGTGGTACCACGCTAAAACAGTCAATTAAACCTGGTTTCGATCAATATTTTAGAGGATAACGAAAGTTATGTCTAGTTTAGGCCTGGGATTTGCCCTCATCAGACTCATACTTTCGCATTCTTCACATACTTGTTGAACGGATCCTGGGTTTTTTCTGGTTTGGATCACGTAGTAATGTGGGACCACACTGAAACAATCAATTAAACCTGGTCTTGATAAATATTTTAGAGGATAACGCATGTTTGGTCTGGGTTAGGTCTAGGATTTGCCCTCGTCAGGGTCATACTTTCGCATATTTCTCATACTTCATGGCTACATCCTGGGCTATTTCTGGATTGGATCACGTAGTAATGTGGTACCACACTGAAACAGTCGATTAAACCAGGTTTCGATCAATATTTTTGAGGATAACGCAAGTTAGGTCTGGGATAGGACTGGGATTTGCCCTCATCAGGCTCATACTTTCGCGTTTTTCACATACTTGTTGAACAGATCCTGGGTTTTTTCCGGTTTGGGTCAGGTAGTAGTGTGGTACCACACTGAAACAGTCGATTAAACCTGGTTTCGATCAATATTTTTGAGGATAACGCATGTTAGGTCTAGGTTAGGCCGGGGATTTTCACTCATCAGACTCATACTTTCGCATTCTTCACATACTTGTCGAACGGATCCTGGGTTTTTACTGGTTTGGATCGCGTAGTAAAGTGGTACCACACTGAAACAATCAATTAAACCTGGTCTTGATAAATATTTTAAAGGATAACGCATGTTAGGTCTGGGTTAGGTCTAGGATTTGCCCCCATCAGGCTCATACTTTCGCATATTTCTCATTCTTCATGGCTGGATCTTGGGCTATTTCTGGATTGGATCACGTAGAAATGTGGTACCACATTGAAACAGTCAATTAAACCTGGTTTTGATCAATATTTTAGAGAATAATTCATGTTAGGTCTAGGATAGGTCTGGGATTTTCACTCATCAGACACATACTTTCGCGTTTTTCACATTCATGTTCAACAGATCCAGGGTTTTTTCTGGTTTGGGTCACGTAGTAATGTGGTACCACACTGAAACAGTCGATTAAACCAGGTTTCGATCAATATTTTTGAGGATAACGCATGTTAGGTCTAGGTTAGGCCTGGGATTTTCACTCATCAGACACATACTTTCGCGTTTTTCACATACTTGTTGGACAGATCCAGGGTTTTTTCTGGTTTAGATCACGTAGTAGTGTGGTACCACACTGAAACAGTCCATTAAACCTGGTTTGGATCAATATTTTAGAGGATAACGCATGTTAGGTCTAGGTTAGGTCTGGGATTTTCACTCATCAGACTCATAATTTCGCATTCTTCACATACTTGTTGAACGGATCCTGGGTTCTTTTCTGGTTTGGATCACGTAGTAATGTGGAACCACACTGAAACAATCAACTAAACATGGTCTTGATAAATATTTTAGAGGACAACGTATGTTAGGTCTGGGTTAGGTCTAGGATTTGCCCTCATCAGGCTCATACTTTCGCATATTTCTCATACTTCATGGCTAGATCCTGGGCTATTTCTGGATTGGATCACGTAGTAATGTGGGACCACACTGAAACAATCAATTAAACCTGGTCTTGATAAATATTTTAGAGGATAACACATGTTAGGTCTTGGATAGGTCTGGGATTATCCCTCATCAGACTCATACTTTCGCACACTTCACATACTCGTTGACAAGATCCTGGGTTTTTTTCTGGTTTGGATCACGTAGTAATGTGGAACCACACTGAAACAATCAATTAAACATGGTCTTGATAAATATTTTAGAGGATAACGCATGTTAGGTCTGGGATAGGTCTGGTATTTGCCCTCATCGGACTCATACTTTCGCACACTTCACATACTTGTTGAACGGATCCTGGGTTTTTTCGGGTTTGGATCACGTAGTAATGTGGAACCACACTGAAACAATCAATTAAACATGGTCTTGATAAATATTTTAGAGGATAACGCATGTTAGGTCTGGGATAGGTCTGGGATTTGCCCTCATCGGACTCATACTTTCGCACACTTCACATACTCGTTGAACAGATCCTGGGTTATTTTCTGGTTTGGATCACATAGTAATGTGGTACCACACTGAAACTGTCGACTAAACCTGGTTTCGATTAATATTTTTGAGGATAACGCATGTTAGGTCTGGGATAGGTCTGGGATTTGCCCTCATCAGGCTCATACTTTCGCAGTTTTAAGATGCATGTTGACCTGATCGAGGGTTTTTTCTGCTTTGGATCACGGAGTAAAGTGGTACCACGCTAAAACAGTCAATTAAACCTGGTTTCGATCAATATTTTAGAGGATAACGAAAGTTATGTCTAGTTTAGGCCTGGGATTTGCCCTCATCAGACTCATACTTTGGCATACTTCACATACTTGTTGAACAGATCCTGGGTTTTTTTCTGGTTTGGATCACGTAGTAATGTGGTACCACACTGAAACAGTCGATTAAACCTGGTTTCGATCAATATCTTTGAGGACAACGCATGTTAGGTCTAGGTGAGGCCAGGGATTTGCCCTCATCAGGGTCATACTTTCGCAGTTTTAACATACATGTTGGCCTGATCGAGGGTTTTTTCTGCTTTGGATCACGTAGTAATGTGGTCCCACACTGAAACAGTCGATTAAACCAGGTTTCGATCAATATTTTTGAGGATAACGCATGTTAGGTCTAGGTTAGGTCTGGGATTTTCACCCATGAGACTCATACTTTCGCATTCTTCACATACTTGTTGAACGGATCCTGGGTTTTTTCGGGTTTGGATCACGTAGTAATGTGGGACCACACTGAAACAATCAATTAAACCTGGTCTTGATAAATATTTTAGAGGATAACGCAAGTTTGGTCTGGGATAGGTCTGGGATTTGCCCTCATCAGACTCATACTTTCGCACACTTCACATACTCGTTGAACAGATCCTGGGTTATTTTCTGGTTTGGATCACATAGTAATGTGGTACCACACTGAAACAGTCGATTAAACCAGGTTTCGATCAATATTTTTGAGGATAACCCATGTTAGGTCTAGGTTAGGCCTGGGATTTTCACTCATCAGACTCATACTTTCGCATTCTTCACATACTTGTTGAACGGATCCTGGGTTTTTTCTGGTTTGGATCACCTAGTAATGTGGGACCACACTGAAACAATCAATTAAACCTGGTCTTGATAAATATTTTAGAGGACAACGCATGTTAGGTCTGGGTTACGTCTAGGATTTGCCCTCATCAAGCTCATACTTTCGCATATTTCTCGTACTTCATGGCTATACCCTGGGATATTTCCGGATTGCATCACGTAGTAATGTGGTACCACACTGAAACAGTCAATTAAACCTGGTTTCGCTCAATATTTTAGAAGATGGCGCATGTTAGGTCTAGGTTAGGCCTGGGATTTGCCCTCATCAGGGTCATACATTCGCAGTTTTAACATGCATGTTGACCTGATCGAGGGGTTTTTCTGCTTTTGATCACGTAGTAAAGTGGTACCACAACTAAAGCAGTCAATTAAACCTGGTTTCGATCACTATTTTAGAGGATAACGCAAGTTAGGTCTGGGATAGGTCTCGGATTATCCCTCATCAGACTCATACTTTCGCACACTTCACATACTCGTTGACAAGAACCTGGGTTTTTTTCTGGTTTGGATCACGTAGTAATGTAGTACCACACTGAAACAGTCGATTAAACCTGGTTTCGATTAATATTTTTGAGGATAACGCATGTTAGGTCTGGGTTAGGTCTAGGATTTGCCCCAACAGGCTCATACTTTCGCATATTTCTCATACTTCATGGCTGGATCCTGGGCTATTTCTGGATTGGATCACGTAGAAACGTGGTACCACATTGAAACAGTCAATTAAACCTGGTTTTCATGAATATTTTAGAGAATAATTCATGTTTGGTCTAGGTTAGGTCTGGGATTTGCTCTGATCAGGCTCATTCTTTCGCATATTTCTCATACTTGATGGCTAGATCCTGGGCTTTTTCTGGATTTCATCACGTAGTAATGAAGTACAACACTGAAACAGTCAATTAAACCTGGTTTCCATGAATATTTTAGAGGGCAACGCATGTTACGTCTAGGTTAGGCCTGGGATTTGCCCTCATCAGGATCATACTTTCGCAGTTTTAACATACATGTTGACGTGATCGAGGGTTTTTTCTGCTTTGGATCACGTAGTAACGTGGTACCACACTGAAACAGTCCATTAAACCTTGTTTGGATCAATATTTTAGAGGATAACGCATGTTAGGTCTAGGATAGCCCTGGGATTTTCGCTCATCAGACTCATACTTTCGCATTCTTCACATACTTGTTAAACAGATACAGGGTTTTTTCTGGTTTGGATCACATAGTAATGTGGTACCACACTGAAAGAGACGATTAAACCAGGTTTCGATCAATATTTTTGAGGATAACGCATGTTAGGTCTAGGTTAGGCCGGGGTTCTTCACTCATCACACTCATACTTTCGCATTCTTCACATACTTGTTGAACGGATCCTGGGTTTTTACTGGTTTGGATCACGTAATAATGAAGTGCAACACTGAAACAGTCAATTAAACCTGGTCTTGAAAAATATTTTAGAGGATAACGCATGTTAGGTTTGGGTTAGGTCTAGGATTTGCCCTCATCAGGCTCATACTTTCGCATATTTCTCATACTTCATGGCTAGATCCTGGGCTGTTTCTGGATTGTATCACGTAGTAATGTGGGACCACACTGAAACAATCAATTAAACCTGGTCTTGATAAATATTATAGAGGATAATGCATGTTAGGTATGGGATAGGTCTGGGATTTGCCCTCATCAGACTCATACTTTCGCACACTTCACATACTCGTTGAACAGATCCTGGGTTATTTTCTGGTTTGGATCACACAGTAATGTGGTACCACACTGAAACAGACGATTAAACCAGGTTTCGATCAATATTTTCGAGGATAACGCATGTTAGGTCTAGGTTAGGCCGGGGATTTTCACTCATCACACTCATACTTTCACATTCTTCACATACTTGTTGAACGGATCCTGGGTTTTTACTGGTTTGGATCACGTAGTAATGAAGTGCAACACTGAAACAGTCAATTAAAGCTGATTTCCATCAATATTTTAGAGGACAACGCATGTTAGGTCTAGGTTAGGCCTGGGATTGGCCCACATCAGGGTCATACTTTCGCAGTTTTAACATACATGTTGACCTGATCGAGGGTTTTTTCTGCTTTGGATCACGCAGTAAAGTGGTACCACACTGAAACAGTCGATTAAACCTGGTTTCGATCAATATTTTTGAGGATAACGCATGTAAGGTCTAGGTTAGGCCGGGGATTTTCACTCATCAGACTCATACTTTCGCATTCTTCACATACTTGTTGAACGGATCCTGGGTTTTTCTGGTATGGATTACGTAGTAATGTGGGACCACACTGAAACAATCAATTAAACCTGGTCTTGATAAATATTATAGAGGATAATGCATGTTAGGTCTGGGATAGGTCTGGGATTTGCCCTCATCAGGTTCATATTTTCGCGTTCTTCACATACTTGTTGAACAGATCCCTGGCTTTTTCTGCTTTGGATCACATAGTAATGTGGTACCACACTGAAACAGTCGATTAAACCTAGTTTCGATCAATATTTTTGAGGATAACGCATGTTAGGTCTAGGTTAGGCCTGGGATTTTCACTCATCAGACTCATACTTTCGCATTCTTCACATACTTGTTGAACGGATCCTGGGTTTTTTCTGGTTTGGGTCACGTTGCAATGTGGTACCACACTGAAACAGTCAATTAAACCTGGTTTCGATCAATTTTTTAGAGAATAATTCATGTTAGGTCTAGGTTAGGTCTGGGATTTGCTGTCATCAGGCTCATTCTTTCGCATATTTCTCATACTTGATGGCTAGATCCTGCGCTGTTTCTGGATTGCATCACGTAGTAATGAAGTACAACACTGAAACAGTCGATTAAACCTGGTTTCCATAAATATTTTAGAGGACAACGCATGTTAGGTCTAGGTTAGGCCTGGGATTTGCCCACATCAGGGTCATACTTTCGCGATTTTCACATACTTGTTGAACGGATCCTGGGTTTTTTCTGGTTTGGATCACGTAGTAATGTGGGACCACACTGAAACACTCAATTAAACCTGGTCTTGATAAATATTTTAGAGGATAACGCATGTTAGGTCTGGGATAGGTCTGGGATTTGCCCTCATCAGACTCATACTTTCGCACACTTCACATACTCGTTGAACAGATCCTGGGTTATTTTCTGGTTTGGATCACGTAGTAATGTGGGACCACACTGAAACACTCAATTAAACCTGGTCTTGATAATTATTTTAGAGGATAACGCATGTTAGGTCTGGGATAGGTCTGGGATTTGCCCTCAAAAGACTCATACTTTCGCACACTTCACATACTCGTTGAACAGATCCTGGTTTATTTTCTGGTTTGGATCACATAGTAATGTGGTACCACACTGAAACAGACGATTAAACCAGGTTTCGATAAATATTTTAGAGGACAACGCATGTTAGGTCTAGGTTAGGCCTGGGATTTGCCCACATCAGGGTCATACTTTCGCAGTTTTAACATACATGTTGAACTGGTCGAGGGTTTTTTCTGCTTTGGATCACGCACTAAGTGGTACCACACTGAAACAGTCCATTAAACATGGTTTGGATCAATATTTTAGAGGATAACGCATGTTAGGTCTAGGTTAGCCCTGGGATTTTCACTCATCAGACCATACTTTAGCATTCTTCACATTCTTGTTGAACAGATACAGGGTTTTTTCTGGTTTGGTTCACGTAGTAATGTGGTACCACACTGAAACATTCAATTAAACCTGGTCTTGATAAATATTTTAGAGGATAACGCATGTTAGGTTTGGGTTAGGTCTTGGATTTGCCCTCATCAGGCTCATACTTTCGCATATTTCTCATACTCCATGGCTAGACCCTGGGCTGTTTCTGGATTGTATCACGTAGTAATGTGGTACCACGCTGAAACAGTCCATTAAACCTGATTTCGATCAATATTTTAGAGGATAACGCAAGTTAGGTCTGGGATAGGTCTGGGATTCGCCCTCATCAGGCTCATACTTTCGCATATTTCTCATACTTGGTGGCTAGATCCTGGGTTTTTTCCGGTTTGGGTCACGTAGTAGTGCGGTACCACACTGAAACAGTCGATTAAGCCTGGTTTCGAACAATATTTTTTAGGATAACACATGTTAGGTCTAGGTTAGGCCGGGGATTTTCACTCATCAGACTCATACTTTCGCATTCTTCACATACTTGTTGAACGGATCCTGGGTTTTTACAGGTTAGGATCAGGTAGTAATGTGGTACCACACTGAAACATTCAATTAAACCTGGTCTTGATAAATATTTTAGAGTATAACGCATGTTAGCACTGGGATAGGTCTGTGATTTGCCCTCATCAGGCTCATACTTTCGCACACTGCACATACTCGTTGAACAGATCCTGGGTTATTTTCTGGTTTGGATCACATAGTAATGTGGTACCACACTGAAACAGTCGATTAAACCAGGTTTCGATCAATATTTTTGAGGATAACGCATGCTAGGCCTCGGTTAGGCCTGGGATTTTCACTCATCAGACTCATACTTTCGCATTCTTCACATACTTGTTGAACGGATCCTGGGTTTTTACTGGTTTGGATCACGGAGTAATGAAGTGCAACACTGAAACAGTCAATTAAACCTGGTTTCCATCAATATTTTAGAGGACAACGCATGTTAGGTCTAGGTTAGCCCTGGGATTTTCACTCATCAGACTCATACTTTAGCATTCTTCACATACTTGTTGAACGGATCCTGGGTTTTTTTCTGGTTTGGATCACGTAGTAACGTGGAACCACACTGAAACAATCAACTAAACATGGTCTTGATAAATATTTTAGAGGACAACGTATGTTAGGTCTGGGTTAGGTCTAGGATTTGCCCTCATCAGGCTCATACTTTCGCATATTTCTCATACTTCATGGCTAGATCCTGGGCTATTTCTGGATTGGATCACGTAGTAATGTGGGACCACACAGAAACAATCAATTAAACCTGGTCTTGATAAATATTTTAGAGGATAACACATGTTAGGTCTTGGATAGGTCTGGGATTATCCCTCATCAGACTCATACTTTCGCACACTTCACATACTCGTTGACAAGATCCTGGGTTTTTTTCTGGTTTGGATCACGTAGTAATGTGGAACCACACTGAAACAATCAATTAAACATGGTCTTGATAAATATTTTAGAGGATAACGCATGTTAGGTCTGGGATAGGTCTGGGATTTGCCCTCATCGGACTCATACTTTCGCACACTTCACATACTCGTTGAACAGATCCTGGGTTATTTCCTGGTTTGGATCACATAGTAATGTGGTACCACACTGAAACTGTCGACTAAACCTGGTTTCGATTAATATTTTTGAGGATAACGCATGTTAGGTCTGGGATATGTCTGGGATTTGCCCTCATCAGGCTCATACTTTCGCAGTTTTAAGATGCATGTTGACCTGATCGAGGGTTTTTTCTGCTTTGGATCACGGAGTAAAGTGGTACCACGCTAAAACAGTCAATTAAACCTGGTTTCGATCAATATTTTAGAGGATAACGAAAGTTATGTCTAGTTTAGGCCTGGGATTTGCCCTCATCAGACTCATACTTTCGCATTCTTCACATACTTGTTGAACGGATCCTGGGTTTTTTCTGGTTTGGATCACGTAGTAATGTGGGACCACACTGAAACAATCAATTAAACCTGGTCTTGATAAATATTTTAGAGGATAACGCATGTTTGGTCTGGGTTAGGTCTAGGATTTGCCCTCGTCAGGGTCATACTTTCGCATATTTCTCATACTTCATGGCTACATCCTGGGCTATTTCTGGATTGGATCACGTAGTAATGTGGTACCACACTGAAACAGTCGATTAAACCAGGTTTCGATCAATATTTTTGAGGATAACGCAAGTTAGGTCTGGGATAGGACTGGGATTTGCCCTCATCAGGCTCATACTTTCGCGTTTTTCACATACTTGTTGAACAGATCCTGGGTTTTTTCCGGTTTGGGTCAGGTAGTAGTGTGGTACCACACTGAAACAGTCGATTAAACCTGGTTTCGATCAATATTTTTGAGGATAACGCATGTTAGGTCTAGGTTAGGCCGGGGATTTTCACTCATCAGACTCATACTTTCGCATTCTTCACATACTTGTCGAACGGATCCTGGGTTTTTACTGGTTTGGATCGCGTAGTAATGTGGTACCACACTGAAACAATCAATTAAACCTGGTCTTGATAAATATTTTAAAGGATAACGCATGTTAGGTCTGGGTTAGGTCTAGGATTTGCCCCCATCAGGCTCATACTTTCGCATATTTCTCATACTTCATGGCTGGATCTTGGGCTATTTCTGGATTGGATCACGTAGAAATGTGGTACCACATTGAAACAGTCAATTAAACCTGGTTTTGATCAATATTTTAGAGAATAATTCATGTTAGGTCTAGGATAGGTCTGGGATTTTCACTCATCAGACACATACTTTCGCGTTTTTCACATTCATGTTCAACAGATCCAGGGTTTTTTCTGGTTTGGGTCACGTAGTAATGTGGTACCACACTGAAACAGTCGATTAAACCAGGTTTCGATCAATATTTTTGAGGATAACGCATGTTAGGTCTAGGTTAGGCCTGGGATTTTCACTCATCAGACACATACTTTCGCGTTTTTCACATACTTGTTGGACAGATCCAGGGTTTTTTCTGGTTTAGATCACGTAGTAGTGTGGTACCACACTGAAACAGTCCATTAAACCTGGTTTGGATCAATATTTTAGAGGATAACGCATGTTAGGTCTAGGTTAGGTCTGGGATTTTCACTCATCAGACTCATAATTTCGCATTCTTCACATACTTGTTGAACGGATCCTGGGTTCTTTTCTGGTTTGGATCACGTAGTAATGTGGAACCACACTGAAACAATCAACTAAACATGGTCTTGATAAATATTTTAGAGGACAACGTATGTTAGGTCTGGGTTAGGTCTAGGATTTGCCCTCATCAGGCTCATACTTTCGCATATTTCTCATACTTCATGGCTAGATCCTGGGCTATTTCTGGATTGGATCACGTAGTAATGTGGGACCACACTGAAACAATCAATTAAACCTGGTCTTGATAAATATTTTAGAGGATAACACATGTTAGGTCTTGGATAGGTCTGGGATTATCCCTCATCAGACTCATACTTTCGCACACTTCACATACTCGTTGACAAGATCCTGGGTTTTTTTCTGGTTTGGATCACGTAGTAATGTGGAACCACACTGAAACAATCAATTAAACATGGTCTTGATAAATATTTTAGAGGATAACGCATGTTAGGTCTGGGATAGGTCTGGGATTTGCCCTCATCGGACTCATACTTTCGCACACTTCACATACTCGTTGAACAGATCCTGGGTTATTTTCTGGTTTGGATCACATAGTAATGTGGTACCACACTGAAACTGTCGACTAAACCTGGTTTCGATTAATATTTTTGAGGATAACGCATGTTAGGTCTGGGATAGGTCTGGGATTTGCCCTCATCAGGCTCATACTTTCGCAGTTTTAAGATGCATGTTGACCTGATCGAGGGTTTTTTCTGCTTTGGATCACGGAGTAAAGTGGTACCACGCTAAAACAGTCAATTAAACCTGGTTTCGATCAATATTTTAGAGGATAACGAAAGTTATGTCTAGTTTAGGCCTGGGATTTGCCCTCATCAGACTCATACTTTGGCATACTTCACATACTTGTTGAACAGATCCTGGGTTTTTTTCTGGTTTGGATCACGTAGTA
Source organism: Colletes latitarsis (assembly GCF_051014445.1). Lineage (NCBI taxonomy): Eukaryota > Metazoa > Arthropoda > Insecta > Hymenoptera > Colletidae > Colletes > Colletes latitarsis. Next base: position 6,762,532 of record NW_027488373.1, on the reverse strand, counting down.
ATGTGGTACCACACTGAAACAGTCGATTAAACCTGGTTTCGATCAATATCTTTGAGGACAACGCATGTTAGGTCTAGGTGAGGCCAGGGATTTGCCCTCATCAGGGTCATACTTTCGCAGTTTTAACATACATGTTGGCCTGATCGAGGGTTTTTTCTGCTTTGGATCACGTAGTAATGTGGTCCCACACTGAAACAGTCGATTAAACCAGGTTTCGATCAATATTTTTGAGGATAACGCATGTTAGGTCTAGGTTAGGTCTGGGATTTTCACTCATGAGACTCATACTTTCGCATTCTTCACATACTTGTTGAACGGATCCTGGGTTTTTTCGGGTTTGGATCACGTAGTAATGTGGGACCACACTGAAACAATCAATTAAACCTGGTCTTGATAAATATTTTAGAGGATAACGCAAGTTTGGTCTGGGATAGGTCTGGGATTTGCCCTCATCAGACTCATACTTTCGCACACTTCACATACTCGTTGAACAGATCCTGGGTTATTTTCTGGTTTGGATCACATAGTAATGTGGTACCACACTGAAACAGTCGATTAAACCAGGTTTCGATCAATATTTTTGAGGATAACCCATGTTAGGTCTAGGTTAGGCCTGGGATTTTCACTCATCAGACTCATACTTTCGCATTCTTCACATACTTGTTGAACGGATCCTGGGTTTTTTCTGGTTTGGATCACGTAGTAATGTGGGACCACACTGAAACAATCAATTAAACCTGGTCTTGATAAATATTTTAGAGGACAACGCATGTTAGGTCTGGGTTACGTCTAGGATTTGCCCTCATCAAGCTCATACTTTCGCATATTTCTCGTACTTCATGGCTATACCCTGGGATATTTCCGGATTGCATCACGTAGTAATGTGGTACCACACTGAAACAGTCAATTAAACCTGGTTTCGCTCAATATTTTAGGAGATGGCGCATGTTAGGTCTAGGTTAGGCCTGGGATTTGCCCTCATCAGGGTCATACATTCGCAGTTTTAACATGCATGTTGACCTGATCGAGGGGTTTTTCTGCTTTTGATCACGTAGTAAAGTGGTACCACAACTAAAGCAGTCAATTAAACCTGGTTTCGATCACTATTTTAGAGGATAACGCAAGTTAGGTCTGGGATAGGTCTCGGATTATCCCTCATCGGACTCATACTTTCGCACACTTCACATACTCGTTGACAAGAACCTGGGTTTTTTTCTGGTTTGGATCACGTAGTAATGTAGTACCACACTGAAACAGTCGATTAAACCTGGTTTCGATTAATATTTTTGAGGATAACGCATGTTAGGTCTGGGTTAGGTCTAGGATTTGCCCCAACAGGCTCATACTTTCGCATATTTCTCATACTTCATGGCTGGATCCTGGGCTATTTCTGGATTGGATCACGTAGAAACGTGGTACCACATTGAAACAGTCAATTAAACCTGGTTTTCATGAATATTTTAGAGAATAATTCATGTTTGGTCTAGGTTAGGTCTGGGATTTGCTCTCATCAGGCTCATTCTTTCGCATATTTCTCATACTTGATGGCTAGATCCTGGGCTTTTTCTGGATTTCATCACGTAGTAATGAAGTACAACACTGAAACAGTCAATTAAACCTGGTTTCCATGAATATTTTAGAGGGCAACGCATGTTACGTCTAGGTTAGGCCTGGGATTTGCCCTCATCAGGATCATACTTTCGCAGTTTTAACATACATGTTGACGTGATCGAGGGTTTTTTCTGCTTTGGATCACGTAGTAACGTGGTACCACACTGAAACAGTCCATTAAACCTTGTTTGGATCAATATTTTAGAGGATAACGCATGTTAGGTCTAGGATAGCCCTGGGATTTTCGCTCATCAGACTCATACTTTCGCATTCTTCACATACTTGTTAAACAGATACAGGGTTTTTTCTGGTTTGGATCACATAGTAATGTGGTACCACACTGAAAGAGACGATTAAACCAGGTTTCGATCAATATTTTTGAGGATAACGCATGTTAGGTCTAGGTTAGGCCGGGGTTCTTCACTCATCACACTCATACTTTCGCATTCTTCACATACTTGTTGAACGGATCCTGGGTTTTTACTGGTTTGGATCACGTAATAATGAAGTGCAACACTGAAACAGTCAATTAAACCTGGTCTTGAAAAATATTTTAGAGGATAACGCATGTTAGGTTTGGGTTAGGTCTAGGATTTGCCCTCATCAGGCTCATACTTTCGCATATTTCTCATACTTCATGGCTAGATCCTGGGCTGTTTCTGGATTGTATCACGTAGTAATGTGGGACCACACTGAAACAATCAATTAAACCTGGTCTTGATAAATATTATAGAGGATAATGCATGTTAGGTATGGGATAGGTCTGGGATTTGCCCTCATCAGACTCATACTTTCGCACACTTCACATACTCGTTGAACAGATCCTGGGTTATTTTCTGGTTTGGATCACACAGTAATGTGGTACCACACTGAAACAGACGATTAAACCAGGTTTCGATCAATATTTTCGAGGATAACGCATGTTAGGTCTAGGTTAGGCCGGGGATTTTCACTCATCACACTCATACTTTCACATTCTTCACATACTTGTTGAACGGATCCTGGGTTTTTACTGGTTTGGATCACGTAGTAATGAAGTGCAACACTGAAACAGTCAATTAAAGCTGATTTCCATCAATATTTTAGAGGACAACGCATGTTAGGTCTAGGTTAGGCCTGGGATTGGCCCACATCAGGGTCATACTTTCGCAGTTTTAACATACATGTTGACCTGATCGAGGGTTTTTTCTGCTTTGGATCACGCAGTAAAGTGGTACCACACTGAAACAGTCGATTAAACCTGGTTTCGATCAATATTTTTGAGGATAACGCATGTAAGGTCTAGGTTAGGCCGGGGATTTTCACTCATCAGACTCATACTTTCGCATTCTTCACATACTTGTTGAACGGATCCTGGGTTTTTCTGGTATGGATTACGTAGTAATGTGGGACCACACTGAAACAATCAATTAAACCTGGTCTTGATAAATATTATAGAGGATAATGCATGTTAGGTCTGGGATAGGTCTGGGATTTGCCCTCATCAGGTTCATATTTTCGCGTTCTTCACATACTTGTTGAACAGATCCCTGGCTTTTTCTGCTTTGGATCACATAGTAATGTGGTACCACACTGAAACAGTCGATTAAACCTAGTTTCGATCAATATTTTTGAGGATAACGCATGTTAGGTCTAGGTTAGGCCTGGGATTTTCACTCATCAGACTCATACTTTCGCATTCTTCACATACTTGTTGAACGGATCCTGGGTTTTTTCTGGTTTGGGTCACGTAGCAATGTGGTACCACACTGAAACAGTCAATTAAACCTGGTTTCGATCAATTTTTTAGAGAATAATTCATGTTAGGTCTAGGTTAGGTCTGGGATTTGCTGTCATCAGGCTCATTCTTTCGCATATTTCTCATACTTGATGGCTAGATCCTGCGCTGTTTCTGGATTGCATCACGTAGTAATGAAGTACAACACTGAAACAGTCGATTAAACCTGGTTTCCATAAATATTTTAGAGGACAACGCATGTTAGGTCTAGGTTAGGCCTGGGATTTGCCCACATCAGGGTCATACTTTCGCGATTTTCACATACTTGTTGAACGGATCCTGGGTTTTTTCTGGTTTGGATCACGTAGTAATGTGGGACCACACTGAAACACTCAATTAAACCTGGTCTTGATAAATATTTTAGAGGATAACGCATGTTAGGTCTGGGATAGGTCTGGGATTTGCCCTCATCAGACTCATACTTTCGCACACTTCACATACTCGTTGAACAGATCCTGGGTTATTTTCTGGTTTGGATCACGTAGTAATGTGGGACCACACTGAAACACTCAATTAAACCTGGTCTTGATAATTATTTTAGAGGATAACGCATGTTAGGTCTGGGATAGGTCTGGGATTTGCCCTCAAAAGACTCATACTTTCGCACACTTCACATACTCGTTGAACAGATCCTGGTTTATTTTCTGGTTTGGATCACATAGTAATGTGGTACCACACTGAAACAGACGATTAAACCAGGTTTCGATAAATATTTTAGAGGACAACGCATGTTAGGTCTAGGTTAGGCCTGGGATTTGCCCACATCAGGGTCATACTTTCGCAGTTTTAACATACATGTTGAACTGGTCGAGGGTTTTTTCTGCTTTGGATCACGCACTAAGTGGTACCACACTGAAACAGTCCATTAAACATGGTTTGGATCAATATTTTAGAGGATAACGCATGTTAGGTCTAGGTTAGCCCTGGGATTTTCACTCATCAGACCATACTTTAGCATTCTTCACATACTTGTTGAACAGATACAGGGTTTTTTCTGGTTTGGTTCACGTAGTAATGTGGTACCACACTGAAACATTCAATTAAACCTGGTCTTGATAAATATTTTAGAGGATAACGCATGTTAGGTTTGGGTTAGGTCTTGGATTTGCCCTCATCAGGCTCATACTTTCGCATATTTCTCATACTCCATGGCTAGACCCTGGGCTGTTTCTGGATTGTATCACGTAGTAATGTGGTACCACGCTGAAACAGTCCATTAAACCTGATTTCGATCAATATTTTAGAGGATAACGCAAGTTAGGTCTGGGATAGGTCTGGGATTCGCCCTCATCAGGCTCATACTTTCGCATATTTCTCATACTTGGTGGCTAGATCCTGGGTTTTTTCCGGTTTGGGTCACGTAGTAGTGCGGTACCACACTGAAACAGTCGATTAAGCCTGGTTTCGAACAATATTTTTTAGGATAACACATGTTAGGTCTAGGTTAGGCCGGGGATTTTCACTCATCAGACTCATACTTTCGCATTCTTCACATACTTGTTGAACGGATCCTGGGTTTTTACAGGTTAGGATCAGGTAGTAATGTGGTACCACACTGAAACATTCAATTAAACCTGGTCTTGATAAATATTTTAGAGTATAACGCATGTTAGCACTGGGATAGGTCTGTGATTTGCCCTCATCAGGCTCATACTTTCGCACACTGCACATACTCGTTGAACAGATCCTGGGTTATTTTCTGGTTTGGATCACATAGTAATGTGGTACCACACTGAAACAGTCGATTAAACCAGGTTTCGATCAATATTTTTGAGGATAACGCATGCTAGGCCTCGGTTAGGCCTGGGATTTTCACTCATCAGACTCATACTTTCGCATTCTTCACATACTTGTTGAACGGATCCTGGGTTTTTACTGGTTTGGATCACGGAGTAATGAAGTGCAACACTGAAACAGTCAATTAAACCTGGTTTCCATCAATATTTTAGAGGACAACGCATGTTAGGTCTAGGTTAGGCCTGGGATTTGCCCACATCAGGGTCATACTTTCGCAGTTTTAACATACATGTTGACCTGGTCGAGGGTTTTTTCTGCTTTGGATCACGCAGTAAAGTGGTACCACACTGAAACAGTCCATTAAACCTGGTTTGGATCAATATTTTAGAGGATAACGCATGTTAGGTCTAGGTTAGCCCTGGGATTTTCACTCATCAGACTCATACTTTAGCATTCTTCACATACTTGTTGAACAGATACAGGGTTTTTTCTGGTTTGGTACACGTAGTAATGTGGTACCACACTGAAACATTCAATTAAACCTGGTCTTGATAAATATTTTAGAGGATAACGCATGTTAGGTTTGGGTTAGGTCTTGGATTTGCCCTCATCAGGCTCATACTTTCGCATATTTCTCATACTCCATGGCTAGACCCTGGGCTGTTTCTGGATTGTATCACGTAGTAATGTGGTACCACGCTGAAACAGTCAATTAAACCTGATTTCGATCAATATTTTAGAGGATAACGCAAGTTAGGTCTGGGATAGGTCTGGGATTCGCGTTCATTAGGCTCATACTTACGCATATTTCTCATACTTGATGGCTAGATCCTGGGTTTTTTCCGGTTTGGGTCACGTAGTAGTGTGGTACCACACTGAAACAGTCGATTAAACCAGGTTTCGATCAATATTTTTGAGGATAACGCATGTTAGGCCTAGGTTAGGCCTGGGATTTTCACTCATCAGACTCATACTTTCGCATTCTTCACATACTTGTTGAACGGATCCTGGGTTTTTTATGGTTTGGTTCACGTAGTAATGTGGTACCACACTGAAACATTCAATTAAACCTGGTCTTGCTAAATATTTTAGAGGTTAACGCATGTTAGGTCTGGGTTAGGACTAGGATTTGCCCCCATCAGGCTCATACTTTCGCATATTTCTCATACTTCATGGCTGGATCCTGGGCTATTTCTGGATTGGATCACGTAGTAATGTGGTACCACACTGAAACTGTCAATTAAACCTGGTTTTAATCAATATTTTAGAGAATAATTCATGTTATGTCTAGGTGAGGTCTGGGATTTGCTCTCATCAGGCTCATTCTTTCGCATATTTCTCATACTTGATGGCTAGATCCTGCGCTTTTTCAGGATTGCATCATGTAGTAATGAAGTACAACACTGAAACGGTCAATTAAACCTGGTTTCCATCAATATTTTAGAGGACAACGCATGTTAGGTCTAGGTTAGGCCTGGGATTTGCCCTCATCAGGGTCATACTTCCGCAGTTTTAACATACATGTTGACCTAATCGAGGGTTTTTTCTGCTTTGGATCACGTAGTAAAGTGGTACCACACTGAAACAGTCCATTAAACCTGGTTTGGATCAATATTTTAGAGGATAACGCAAGTTAGGTCTGGGATAGGTCTCGGATTATCCCTCATCAGACTCATACTTTCGCACACTTCACATACTCGTTGACAAGAACCTGGGTTTTTTTCTGGTTTGGATCACGTAGTAATGTAGTACCACACTGAAACAGTCGATTAAACCTGGTTTCGATTAATATTTTTGAGGATAACGCATGTTAGGTCTGGGTTAGGTCTAGGATTTGCCCCAACAGGCTCATACTTTCGCATATTTCTCATACTTCATGGCTGGATCCTGGGCTATTTCTGGATTGGATCACGTAGAAACGTGGTACCACATTGAAACAGTCAATTAAACCTGGTTTTCATGAATATTTTAGAGAATAATTCATGTTTGGTCTAGGTTAGGTCTGGGATTTGCTCTCATCAGGCTCATTCTTTCGCATATTTCTCATACTTGATGGCTAGATCCTGGGCTTTTTCTGGATTTCATCACGTAGTAATGAAGTACAACACTGAAACAGTCAATTAAACCTGGTTTCCATGAATATTTTAGAGGGCAACGCATGTTACGTCTAGGTTAGGCCTGGGATTTGCCCTCATCAGGATCATACTTTCGCAGTTTTAACATACATGTTGACGTGATCGAGGGTTTTTTCTGCTTTGGATCACGTAGTAACGTGGTACCACACTGAAACAGTCCATTAAACCTTGTTTGGATCAATATTTTAGAGGATAACGCATGTTAGGTCTAGGATAGCCCTGGGATTTTCGCTCATCAGACTCATACTTTCGCATTCTTCACATACTTGTTAAACAGATACAGGGTTTTTTCTGGTTTGGATCACATAGTAATGTGGTACCACACTGAAAGAGACGATTAAACCAGGTTTCGATCAATATTTTTGAGGATAACGCATGTTAGGTCTAGGTTAGGCCGGGGTTCTTCACTCATCACACTCATACTTTCGCATTCTTCACATACTTGTTGAACGGATCCTGGGTTTTTACTGGTTTGGATCACGTAATAATGAAGTGCAACACTGAAACAGTCAATTAAACCTGGTCTTGAAAAATATTTTAGAGGATAACGCATGTTAGGTTTGGGTTAGGTCTAGGATTTGCCCTCATCAGGCTCATACTTTCGCATATTTCTCATACTTCATGGCTAGATCCTGGGCTGTTTCTGGATTGTATCACGTAGTAATGTGGGACCACACTGAAACAATCAATTAAACCTGGTCTTGATAAATATTATAGAGGATAATGCATGTTAGGTATGGGATAGGTCTGGGATTTGCCCTCATCAGACTCATACTTTCGCACACTTCACATACTCGTTGAACAGATCCTGGGTTATTTTCTGGTTTGGATCACACAGTAATGTGGTACCACACTGAAACAGACGATTAAACCAGGTTTCGATCAATATTTTCGAGGATAACGCATGTTAGGTCTAGGTTAGGCCGGGGATTTTCACTCATCACACTCATACTTTCACATTCTTCACATACTTGTTGAACGGATCCTGGGTTTTTACTGGTTTGGATCACGTAGTAATGAAGTGCAACACTGAAACAGTCAATTAAAGCTGATTTCCATCAATATTTTAGAGGACAACGCATGTTAGGTCTAGGTTAGGCCTGGGATTGGCCCACATCAGGGTCATACTTTCGCAGTTTTAACATACATGTTGACCTGATCGAGGGTTTTTTCTGCTTTGGATCACGCAGTAAAGTGGTACCACACTGAAACAGTCGATTAAACCTGGTTTCGATCAATATTTTTGAGGATAACGCATGTAAGGTCTAGGTTAGGCCGGGGATTTTCACTCATCAGACTCATACTTTCGCATTCTTCACATACTTGTTGAACGGATCCTGGGTTTTTCTGGTATGGATTACGTAGTAATGTGGGACCACACTGAAACAATCAATTAAACCTGGTCTTGATAAATATTATAGAGGATAATGCATGTTAGGTCTGGGATAGGTCTGGGATTTGCCCTCATCAGGTTCATATTTTCGCGTTCTTCACATACTTGTTGAACAGATCCCTGGCTTTTTCTGCTTTGGATCACATAGTAATGTGGTACCACACTGAAACAGTCGATTAAACCTAGTTTCGATCAATATTTTTGAGGATAACGCATGTTAGGTCTAGGTTAGGCCTGGGATTTTCACTCATCAGACTCATACTTTCGCATTCTTCACATACTTGTTGAACGGATCCTGGGTTTTTTCTGGTTTGGGTCACGTAGCAATGTGGTACCACACTGAAACAGTCAATTAAACCTGGTTTCGATCAATTTTTTAGAGAATAATTCATGTTAGGTCTAGGTTAGGTCTGGGATTTGCTGTCATCAGGCTCATTCTTTCGCATATTTCTCATACTTGATGGCTAGATCCTGCGCTGTTTCTGGATTGCATCACGTAGTAATGAAGTACAACACTGAAACAGTCGATTAAACCTGGTTTCCATAAATATTTTAGAGGACAACGCATGTTAGGTCTAGGTTAGGCCTGGGATTTGCCCACATCAGGGTCATACTTTCGCGATTTTCACATACTTGTTGAACGGATCCTGGGTTTTTTCTGGTTTGGATCACGTAGTAATGTGGGACCACACTGAAACACTCAATTAAACCTGGTCTTGATAAATATTTTAGAGGATAACGCATGTTAGGTCTGGGATAGGTCTGGGATTTGCCCTCATCAGACTCATACTTTCGCACACTTCACATACTCGTTGAACAGATCCTGGGTTATTTTCTGGTTTGGATCACGTAGTAATGTGGGACCACACTGAAACACTCAATTAAACCTGGTCTTGATAATTATTTTAGAGGATAACGCATGTTAGGTCTGGGATAGGTCTGGGATTTGCCCTCAAAAGACTCATACTTTCGCACACTTCACATACTCGTTGAACAGATCCTGGTTTATTTTCTGGTTTGGATCACATAGTAATGTGGTACCACACTGAAACAGACGATTAAACCAGGTTTCGATAAATATTTTAGAGGACAACGCATGTTAGGTCTAGGTTAGGCCTGGGATTTGCCCACATCAGGGTCATACTTTCGCAGTTTTAACATACATGTTGAACTGGTCGAGGGTTTTTTCTGCTTTGGATCACGCACTAAGTGGTACCACACTGAAACAGTCCATTAAACATGGTTTGGATCAATATTTTAGAGGATAACGCATGTTAGGTCTAGGTTAGCCCTGGGATTTTCACTCATCAGACCATACTTTAGCATTCTTCACATACTTGTTGAACAGATACAGGGTTTTTTCTGGTTTGGTACACGTAGTAATGTGGTACCACACTGAAACAGTCGATTAAGCCTGGTTTCGAACAATATTTTTTAGGATAACACATGTTAGGTCTAGGTTAGGCCGGGGATTTTCACTCATCAGACTCATACTTTCGCATTCTTCACATACTTGTTGAACGGATCCTGGGTTTTTACAGGTTAGGATCAGGTAGTAATGTGGTACCACACTGAAACATTCAATTAAACCTGGTCTTGATAAATATTTTAGAGTATAACGCATGTTAGCACTGGGATAGGTCTGGGATTTGCCCTCATCAGGCTCATACTTTCGCACACTGCACATACTCGTTGAACAGATCCTGGGTTATTTTCTGGTTTGGATCACATGGTAATGTGGTACCACACTGAAACAGTCGATTAAACCAGGTTTCGATCAATATTTTTGAGGATAACGCATGCTAGGCCTCGGTTAGGCCTGGGATTTTCACTCATCAGACTCATACTTTCGCATTCTTCACATACTTGTTGAACGGATCCTGGGTTTTTACTGGTTTGGATCACGGAGTAATGAAGTGCAACACTGAAACAGTCAATTAAACCTGGTTTCCATCAATATTTTAGAGGACAACGCATGTTAGGTCTAGGTTAGGCCTGGGATTTGCCCACATCAGGGTCATACTTTCGCAGTTTTAACATACATGTTGACCTGGTCGAGGGTTTTTTCTGCTTTGGATCACGCAGTAAAGTGGTACCACACTGAAACAGTCCATTAAACCTGGTTTGGATCAATATTTTAGAGGATAACGCATGTTAGGTCTAGGTTAGCCCTGGGATTTTCACTCATCAGACTCATACTTTAGCATTCTTCACATACTTGTTGAACAGATACAGGGTTTTTTCTGGTTTGGTACACGTAGTAATGTGGTACCACACTGAAACATTCAATTAAACCTGGTCTTGATAAATATTTTAGAGGATAACGCATGTTAGGTTTGGGTTAGGTCTTGGATTTGCCCTCATCAGGCTCATACTTTCGCATATTTCTCATACTCCATGGCTAGACCCTGGGCTCTTTCTGGATTGTATCACGTAGTAATGTGGTACCACGCTGAAACAGTCAATTAAACCTGATTTCGATCAATATTTTAGAGGATAACGCAAGTTAGGTCTGGGATAGGTCTGGGATTCGCGTTCATTAGGCTCATACTTACGCATATTTCTCATACTTGATGGCTAGATCCTGGGTTTTTTCCGGTTTGGGTCACGTAGTAGTGTGGTACCACACTGAAACAGTCGATTAAACCAGGTTTCGATCAATATTTTTGAGGATAACGCATGTTAGGCCTAGGTTAGGCCTGGGATTTTCACTCATCAGACTCATACTTTCGCATTCTTCACATACTTGTTGAACGGATCCTGTGTTTTTTCTGGTTTGGATCACGTAGTAATGTGGGACCACACTAAAAAAATCAATTAAACCTGGTCTTGATAAATATTTTGGAGGATAACGCATGTTAGGTCTGGGTTAGGTCTAGGATTTGCCCTCATCAGGCTCATACTTTCGCATATTTCTCATACTTCATGGCTGGATCCTGGGCTATTTCTGGATTGGGTCACGTAGTAATGTGGTACCACACTGAAACAGTCAATTAAACCTGGTTTTGATCAATATTTTAGAGAACAATTCATGTTAGGTCTAGGTTAGGTCTGGGATTTGCTCTCATCAGGCTCATTCTTTCGCATATTTCTCATACTTGATGGCTAGATCCTGGGCTTTTTCTGGATTGCATCACGTAGTAATGAAGTGCAACACTGAAACAGTCAATTAAACCTGGTTTCCATCAATATTTTAGAGGACAACGCATGTTAGGTCTAGGTTAGGCCTGGGATTTGCCCTCATCAGGGTCATACTTCCGCAGTTTTAACATACATGTTGACCTGATCGAGGGTTTTTTCTGCTTTGGATCACGTAGTAAAGTGGTACCACACTGAAACAGTCCATTAAACCTGGTTTGGATCAATATTTTAGAGGAAAACGCATGTTAGGTCTGGGTTAGCCCTGGGATTTTCACTCATCAGACTCATACTTTCGCATTCTTCACATACTTGTTGAACAGATCCTGGGTTTTTTATGGTTTGGTTCACGTAGTAATGTGGTACCACACTGAAACATTCAATTAAACCTGGTCTTGCTAAATATTTTAGAGGTTAACGCATGTTAGGTCTGGGTTAGGACTAGGATTTGCCCCCATCAGGCTCATACTTTCGCATATTTCTCATACTTCATGGCTGGATCCTGGGCTATTTCTGGATTGGATCACGTAGTAATGTGGTACCACACTGAAACTGTCAATTAAACCTGGTTTTAATCAATATTTTAGAGAATAATTCATGTTATGTCTAGGTGAGGTCTGGGATTTGCTCTCATCAGGCTCATTCTTTCGCATATTTCTCATACTTGATGGCTAGATCCTGCGCTTTTTCAGGATTGCATCATGTAGTAATGAAGTACAACACTGAAACGGTCAATTAAACCTGGTTTCCATCAATATTTTAGAGGACAACGCATGTTAGGTCTAGGTTAGGCCTGGGATTTGCCCTCATCAGGGTCATACTTCCGCAGTTTTAACATACATGTTGACCTAATCGAGGGTTTTTTCTGCTTTGGATCACGTAGTAAAGTGGTACCACACTGAAACAGTCCATTAAACCTGGTTTGGATCAATATTTTAGAGGATAACGCATGTTAGGTCTAGGTTAGCCCTGGGATTTTCACTCATCAGACTCATACTTTAGCATTCTTCACATACTTGTTGAACAGATACAGGGTTTCTTATGGTTTGGTTCACGTAGTAATGTGGTACCACACTGAAACATTCAATCAAACCTGGTCTTGATAAATATTTTAGAGGATAACGCATGTTAGGTCTGGGTTAGGACTAGGATTTGCCCCCATCAGGCTCATACTTTCGCATATTTCTCATACTTCATGGCTGGATCCTGGGCTATTTCTGGATTGGATCACGTAGTAATGTGGTACCACACTGAAACTGTCAATTAAACCTGGTTTTGATCAATATTTTAGAGAATAATTCATGTTATGTCTGGGTTAGGCCTGGGATTTGCCCTCATCAGGGTCATACTTTCGCAGTTTTAACATACATGTTGGCCTGATCGAGGGTTATTTCTGCTTTGGATCGCCTAGTGGAGTGGTACCACACTGAAGCAGTTCATTAAACCTGGTTTGGATCAATATTTTAGAGGATAACGCATGTTAGGTTTGGGTTAGGTCTAGGATATGCCCTCATCAGGCGCATACTTTCGCATATTTCTCATACTTCATGGCTAGATCCTGGGCTGTTTCTGGATTGTATCACGCAGTAATGTGGTACCACGCTGAAACAGTCAATTAAAACTGGTTTCGATCAATATTTTAGAGGATAACGCAAGTTAGGTCTGGGATAGGTCTGGGATTCGCCCTTATCAGGCTCATACTTTCGCGTTTTTCACATACTTGTTGAACGGATCCTGGGTTTTTTCTGGTTTCGATCACGTAGTAATGTGGGACCACACTGAAACAATCAATTAAACCTGGTCATGATAAATATTTTAGAGAATAATTCATGTTAGGTCTAGGTTAGTTCTGGGATTTGCTCTCATCAGGCTCATTCTTTCGCATATCTCCCATACTCGTTGTAGAGATCCTGGGTTATTTTCTGGTTTGGATCACATAGTAATGTGGTACCACACTGAAACAGTCGATTAAACCAGGTTTCGATCAATATTTTTGAGGATAACGCATGTTGGGTCTAGGATAGGCCGGGGTTTTTCACCCATCAGACTCATACTTTCGCACACTTCACATACTCGTTGACAAGATCCTGGGTTTTTTTCTGGTTTGGATCACGTAGTAATGTGGAACCACACTGAAACAATCAATTAAACATGGTCTTGATAAATATTTTAGAGGATAACGCATGTTAGGTCTGGGATAGGTCTGGGATTTGCCCTCATCGGACTCATACTTTCGCACACTTCACATACTCGTTGAACAGATCCTGGGTTATTTTCTGGTTTGGATCACATAGTAATGTGGTACCACACTGAAACAGTCGATTAAACCAGGTTTCGATCAATATTTTTGAGGATAACGCATGCTAGGCCTAGGTTAGGCCTGGGATTTTCACTCACCAGACTCATACTTTCGCATTCTTCACATACTTGTTGAACGGATCCTGGGTTTTTACTGGTTTGGATCACGGAGTAATGAAGTGCAACACTGAAACAGTCAATTAAACCTGGTTTCCATCAATATTTTAGAGGACAACGCATGTTAGGTCTAGGTTAGGCCTGGGATTTGCCCACATCAGGGTCATACTTTCGCAGTTTTAACATACATGTTGACCTGGTCGAGGGTTTTTTCTGCTTTGGATCACGCAGTAAAGTGGTACCACACTGAAGCAGTCCATTAAACCTGGTTTGGATCAATATTTTAGAGGATAACGCATGTTAGGTTTGGGTTAGGTCTAGGATTTGCCCTCATCAGGCTCATACTTTCGCATATTTCTCATACTTCATGGCTAGATCCTGGGCTGTTTCTGGATTGTATCACGCAGTAATGTGGTACCACGCTGAAACAGTCAATTAAAACTGGTTTCGATCAATATTTTAGAGGATAACGCAAGTTAGGTCTGCCCCTCAGGGGCTGCCAGCCTTTCAGCTGCAGTACGGGCTTAACGAACCCGGGGTACCCGAGTCATACACACACCGTAAGCCTCCTGTTGGTCGTCACAACGACCCATTCACAATTCCCTATTGGTTTTGTGAATGGTACGTGACGGCAGGAGGAACGGGGGTCTTGGCTTAACCGCCTGGGCCACGAGTATGGCGACTCTATAAAATCGCCCTCCAATCCTAAGCTATGGTGCGCGGCGATGGGATGCATGGTTGGGGGAGAAGGCCCAATCCCAAGCGACCACTTCCGGGGAACCTGCCGAACCCCCGGAGTATTAGGCTTACCCGGGTAAGGCGGCTCTGCCCGGGTGGACCTTTATTTCCGACCATCTCGTGGGACTATTATGGACACAGAAAATAAAATGGGGATGGGGCGGGTTTTGTCGGTTGGGAAGGACGGAGACGGGGTTGGGGTTAGGGTGGCGGCGCTTGCGCCCCACTCAGCGCCAGGTCCGGCTTCGTGGAGGGTGGAGGAGGACGACGAGACGGCGTCGGTCTCGTCCTTCTCCTCCAGCACGAGCCACATAGGCTCTAAGAGGAAGAGGACGGGGCAGGCCGTCGTCGAGGTGGGCGGGGCGATGAGCCCGTCGGTGAGGCTGAGTTGCCTCAGGGACGAGGTGACCGAGGAGATATCGGAGAGGATCTCCTCGTCCCTGCGGCGGGTGGAGAAAGTCGCCGCTGCCTGCGCCTTTAAGGGGCAGAAAAGCGGTGGCGCGGAGGCCCTGAAGGCCGCGGCGGAGGAAATGAGGGAGGCGGCGCGGGAGCTCAGAGGGCGGAACGCCCGTCTGCAGCTCCTGTTGGAGGAGGAGCGACAGGGGAGGAGGAGGGCAGAGGCGCTGTGGAACAGCGCGGCCCTCCCTCCCATCCTCCCTCCTCCTCCACCGCCGCGTCCCTCGGCGGAGGTATATAAGCGGAGTGCGGCGGCAGTGGTGCGGGGCACCGCGGGCCCCTCCACCCGCACTCCGCCCGTGAAGAAGTCCCCGTCCTCCTCAGAAGACGATCTTCTGAGGAGAATTGGGGACATGATTGATGGCAAGCTGGCCGCCTTCCGGGAGGAGCTCCTCGCCGGAAGAGCGGTCAGCAGGAAGGCGGTGCCTCCCCGACCTGTTCCGGTACAGTCGGGGAAGGCAAAGAAGGGCGGAGTGAAGGCTCCGCCCAGCGTTGCGGCACCAGGGCCCCGGGTCGCGACCCCCAAGGGGGGTGGTGTACCCGTGGTCGCGGTGGTCGCGTCCTCCACAGCACCCTCCCAAAGGGGGGTGGCGTGGAGTGAGGTGGTGGGGCGGAAGGCGAAGCGGGCGGCGAGGAAGGCCTCGCAACCGCAGCCTCCGCCTCCGCCGCCGGCGGCCAAGGTAAAGGCCGCGAAGGTCGGGAAGGCACGACCAGGTCGTCCCCCAAAAACGGCAGCGGTGACGCTGACCGTTGCGCAGGGGGGCGACCTGACCCTCGCGGAGGCGATGCGGCTCGCCAGGGAGAATATCTCCCTGGAAGAGCTGGGCATCGCCTCCGTGAGGGCGAAGAGGGCCGTGACCGGGGGTCTCTTGCTGGAGATCCCCGGTGCAGAAAGCGGCGCGAAGGCGGATCGTCTCGCCCAGAGGCTCCGGGAGCAGCTGGGCGAGCGAGGTGTCCGGGTCGCCCGGCCCACGAAGCGCACGGAGATGCGCGTTTGTGGGCTAGACGGCTCGGTCAGCGCACAGGATGTGTCCCGTGCCCTTGCGAGGGCGGGGGACTGTCCTGTGGAGGACCTGCGGATCGGAGAGATCCGCAGGTCGCCCTCCGGCCTCGGGTCGGTGTGGGCCCGGTGCCCCCTCTCCGCCGCCCGTAAGGTGGCGGAATCCGGGAGGGTGTTGGTGGGGTGGGTTTCGGCGCGAGTGGAAATCCTCGCGCCGCGCCCGCTCCAGTGTCACCGCTGCCTCGAATTGGGGCACGTGAGGCAGTGGTGCACCTCGCCGGTGGACCGCAGCGGTCAGTGTTACCGCTGCGGTGCCAAAGAGCACCGTGCGAGCCAGTGCTCGGCGGCCCCCCACTGCCCGCTGTGTGCGGACATGGGGAGGCCAGCCGATCACAGGGTGGGGAGCAAGAAGTGCTCCCCCCCCTCCCGGAAGGAGAGGAAGAGGCGGGCTGCACCGGCTCCGGTGCCGAGGGCGGTGGCATCGTCCTCCATGGAGGTGGACGGTGCTACGGGGACGGACGGCCGGGAGGAGGCTGGCGCGGCCATTAATTAATGCCGCCCCGCCTCCTCCTCCAGGCCAACCTCAACCACTGCCGCGCGGCACAGGACTTGATGTCCCAAGTCCTCGCGGAGTGGGGGGTTGGCCTGGCGGTCGCCGCCGAGCCGTACCGCGTCCCTGATCACCCTCATTGGGTGGGCGACGCGGACGGCTTAGTGGCGACGGTATGGGGAGGGGGCGACGGGTCCCCACCGTTCTCCTTGTTGGAGCGCGGTCGGGGATTCGTCGCCGTGGACTGGGGGGGAGTCGCTGTGGTGGGGTGCTACATTTCGCCCCGTAGCGGTCACGCTGCGTTCGAGCTGTACTTGGCCGAGGTCGCGGCATGCGTGCAGCGCTACGCGGCCCGGCCGGTGCTGGTCCTGGGGGATTTTAATGCCAAGTCGGTGGCTTGGGGATCCCCCGGGACCTCCGTTCGCGGCGGGATCCTGGGCGATTGGGCGGCGGGGCTCGACCTCCGGGTATTGAACCGGGGGTCGGAGCACACATGCGTGCGGCGATATGGGGGGTCCATCGTGGATGTTGGATTCGCGACCCCCAACGCCGGGCGCATGGTGTCGGGTTGGCACGTGGTCGCGGGGGCAGAGACACTCTCCGATCACCGGTACATCCGGATGGAGGTCTCTGCCGCCGCGAGTGCATCCCGACACGGCCGCCTGCGTGGCACCCCACCACGCCGCTGGGCGCTTCGGCGCCTGGACAAGGACGCCCTGATGGCAGCTGCCCTCGCTGCAACTTGGCCGCAGGGAGCGGCCGAGTTGCCGAGCATAGAGGAGGAGGTCGCCCGGCTCGGAGCATTGGTCGCGGGTATTTGCGACGCGGCGATGCCTCGGGTCGGGCGAGCTTCTCCTCGTCGGGCGGTGTACTGGTGGTCGGACGCGATCGCGGAGTTGCGAGTCGTGACTGTCCGCGCCCGACGCCAGTACACCCGCGCGCGCCGTCGTCAACGTACAGGCGACGGCGTGGCGCGAGCGAGGGCAGCTGATGACCTGTATGGAGCATACCGCGTGGCGCGGGTTGCTCTGCAGGTCGCCATCAAACGGGCCAAGACCCAGGCATGGAAGGAGCTCCTCCAGACCCTTGATGACGATCCATGGGGGCGCCCATATAAGGTGGTGCTGAATAAGCTCCGCCCGTGGGCGCCCCCCGTCACCGAGGGTCTTGACCCCCGGCTGCTGGAGGACGTGGTCAATACACTCTTCCCAATTGGGGAGAGGGGACCGCGTCCTCCGGCGGCGGCGGCTGTCCCAGTGGAGTGGACGGCCGAGCTGGGGGTCACGCAGGAGGAGCTGGCAGCGGCCATCAGACGGCTCGGGGTTCGTAACACGGCCCCGGGTCCGGATGGTGTGCCCGGCCGGGTTTGGGTCTTGACCCAGGGCGTCCTTGGGGCCGACCTCAGGCGGTTGTTCGACCGCTGCCTGAGGGACGGGCGATTCCCCCCCAGTTGGAAGGTGGCGAGGATGGTCCTCCTCCGGAAGGAGGGTCGGCCCGCGGAGTCTCCCTCCGCATACCGGCCCATTTGTCTCCTCGACGAGGTGGGCAAGCTCTTCGAGCGTGTGATTGCTGCCCGCCTCGTCGAGCACCTGTCGCGGGGTGATCCCGGTCTGGCCGACTGCCAGTTCGGTTTCCGGGGGGGCCGATCGACTATCGACGCGATAGGTCGTGTGAGGGCCCTCTCGGAGGCGGCCGTCTCCCGGGGAGGGGTGGCATTGGCAATATCCTTGGATATTGCCAATGCCTTTAACACCCTCCCCTGGGAAGAGATAAGGAGGGGACTCGAATATCATCGAGTCCCCCCTTGTCACAGGGCGGTCATCGGGGATTATCTCCGCGGCAGGTGGATCGAGTATCCGGGCCGGGATGGTGATATGCGGAGGGAGGTGTACTGCGGTGTTCCGCAGGGGTCGGTCCTCGGGCCACTCCTGTGGAACATCGCGTACGACTCGGTGTTGCGGGCCGGCCTCCCCGACGGCGTCAGCACGGTGTGTTATGCGGATGACACACTGGTGCTGGCCGTCGGGGCGCACTGGGGGAGCGCCATGCGTCGCGCGGAGGAGGGGTCGCAACGCGTCGTCGACCGGATCAGGGGGATGGGGATGACGGTGGCGGTCCATAGGACCGAGGTGATTGCGTTTCATTCACCTCGGCAGGATCCGCCACCCCCTCTGATTCGGGTGGGTGGGGCTGACATCGAGGTGAAGCCCCAGATCAGGTATCTAGGGCTGATCCTCGATAGCCACTGGCGTTTCGAGAAGCATTTCCGCTGCCTGGTCCCCCGGTTGGAAAGGATGGTTGCGGCTCTGGGCCGGATCCTGCCCAACCTGGGGGGCCCGGCGGGCCGAGTTCGTCGCCTCTATGTGGCAATGGTCCACTCGGTGGCCCTATACGGGGCCCCCGTCTGGGCGGACGACCTGGCTGCCTCCCGGCGCAGCATGACTATGCTGCGTCGGGTGCAGAGGCGCATGGCGCTCAGGGTCGTCCGCGGGTATCGGACCATGTCACATGAGGCGGCGACGGTTCTAGCGGGGATGCCGCCCATGGACCTGCTCGCGCGGTCGCACGCGGTGATGTACCGGCACCGCGTCGACCGTCGCGCGGGGGTGGGGGCGGTCCCGGGCGGGCAGGAACCTGCTTGGGGCGATTTGAAGCGCCAGGCCCGGCAGTCCGTGTTGCTCGCGTGGCAGGAGCGGCTGGCTCTGCCAACCGCGGGGCACCGGACTGTCGGGGCGGTTCGGCCACTCCTGAAGGAGTGGCTGGACAGAGGCCATGGTAGCCTCACCTACCGGATGGCACAGGTATTTTCCGGGCATGGCAGCTTCGGAAGATACCTGTGCCGGATAGGGAAGGAGCCGACGGCGCGTTGCTGCCACTGCGACGCTGAGCAGGACACGGCGGATCATACCCTGGGGGAATGCCCCGCGTGGGAGGGGGAGCGCCGTGTCCTGGTCGGCGTCGTCGGGCGGGATGTCTCGCTGCCGGGCGTGGTGCGCGCCATGCTCGGCAGCGAGGAGAAGTGGAGGGCCGTGGCCTCCTTCTGCGAGAACGTAATGTTGCAGAAGGAGGCCGCGGGGAGAGAGCGCGAGCTTCAGCGGCGCGCTCAAGCTCGCGCTCGTGCGGTGGCCCGAGGTCGTCGCCCGGTCGCGAGGCGTCGCGGGCGGCCGCCTCGGCGTGGCGGATGACCTAGGCTGGGAGGGGGGTCCTGAGGGGACCCTCCTCCCGCCAGGCGGCGCCGAGTCGGACCGGTTGGGGGTAGGAGTGCCTCCCCCTACCGGTCCGACGCAAGGGGAGGCACCCTCGGCGGTCTGGTGCGGCCATGAACGCCCGGCCGCCGAGGGGTGGAAACGGGGTCGCGGGCGGTTGCGAGTTGGGGCTCGCAGCCGCCACTAAACGCGGCCCCGGGACGGATAGCGGCGGGATGGAGTGGCCCCGTCCCGCCGCTATGAGGCAGTGTGTCTACTGGGGGGACCGATTGTCCCCCCGGGGGATGGGCGCGAAAGCGCGGGCACGGGGAGGATACCGGAAGAATGCTTCGAGCGATTCCCGGTATCCTCCCAAAGCGTGCCGAAGGGTCACCGTGGGGTTTTTAGTGGGTAGGTCCCGCGCCTGTCGTTGTACTGGCGCGGGGAATCCCACACACCCCTCCCACCTCTCCCCAAGGAGGTGGGAGGGAGTCTTTCGAAGATTTTCCCCACGTCAAAAAAAAAAAAAAAAAAAAAAAAAAAAAAAAAAAAGTTAGGTCTGGGATAGGTCTGGGATTCGCCGTTATCAGGCTCATACTTTCGCGTTTTTCACATACTTGTTGAACGGATCCTGGGTTTTTTCTGGTTTCGATCACGTAGTAATGTGGGACCACACTGAAACAATCAATTAAACCTGGTCATGATAAATATTTTAGAGAATAATTCATGTTAGGTCTAGGTTAGTTCTGGGATTTGCTCTCATCAGGCTCATTCTTTCGCACACTTCACATACTCGTTGACAAGATCCTGGGTTTTTTTCTGGTTTGGATCACGTAGTAATGTGGAACCACACTGAAACAAGCAATTAAACATGGTCTTGATAAATATTTTAGAGGATAACGCATGTTAGGTCTGGGATAGGTCTGGGATTTGCCCTCATCGGACTCATACTTTCGCACACTTCACATACTCGTTGAACAGATCCTGGGTTATTTTCTGGTTTGGATCACATAGTAATGTGGTACCACACTGAAACTGTCGACTAAACCTGGTTTCGATTAATATTTTTGAGGATAACGCATGTTAGGTCTGGGATAGGTCTGGGATTTGCCCTCATCAGGGTCATACTTTCGCAGTTTTAACATACATGTTGGCCTGATCGAGGGTTATTTCTGCTTTGGATCGCGTAGTGGAGTGGTACCACACTGAAGCAGTCCATTAAACCTGGTTTGGATCAATATTTTAGAGGATAACGCATGTTAGGTTTGGGTTAGCTCTAGGATTGGCCCTCATCAGGCTCATACATTCGCATATTTCTCATACTTCATGGCTAGATCCTGGGCTTTTTCTGGATTGCATCACGTAGTAATGAAGTACAACACTGAAACAGTCAATTAAACCTGGTTTCCATCAATATCTTAGAGGACAACGCAAGTTAGGTCTGGGATAGGTCTGGGATTTGCTCTCATCAGGCTCATACTTTCGCGTTTTTTACATACTTGTTGAACAGATCCTGGGTTTTTTCTGGTTTGGATCACGTAGTAATGTGGGACCACACTGAAACAATCAATTAAACCTGGTCTTGATAAATATTTTAGAGGATAACGCATGTTTGGTCTGGGATAGGTCTAGGATTTGCCCTCGTCAGGCTCATACTTTCGCATATTTCTCATACTTCATGGCTACATCCTGGGCTATTTCTGGATTGGATCACGTAGTAATGTGGTACCACACTGAAACAGTCGATTAAACCAGGTTTCGATCAATATTTTTGAGGATAACGCAAGTTAGGTCTGGGATAGGACTGGGATTTGCCCTCATCAGGCTCATACTTTCGCGTTTTTCACATACTTGTTGAACAGATCCTGGGTTTTTTCTGGTTTGGATCACGTAGTAATGTGGGACCACACTGAAACAATCAATTAAACCTGGTATTGATAAATATTTTAGAGGATAACGCATGTTAGGTCTGGGTTAGGTCTAGGATTTGCCCTCATCAGGCTCATTCTTTCGCATATTTCTCATACTGGATGGCTAGATCCTGAGCTTTTTCTGCTTTGGATCACGCAGTAAAGTGGTACCACACTGAAACAGTCGATTAAACCTAGTTTCGATCAATATTTTTGAGGAAACGCATGTTAGGTCTGGGATAGGTCTGGGATTTGCCCTCATCAGACTCATACTTTCGCACACTTCACATACTCGTTGAACAGATCCTGGGTTATTTTCTGGTTTGGATCACGTCGTAATGTGGGACCACACTGAAACACTCAATTAAACCGTGTCTTGATAAATATTTTAGAGGATAACGCATGTTAGGTCTGGGATAGGTCTGGGATTTGCCCTCAAAAGACTCATACTTTCGCACACTTCACATACTCGTTGAACAGATCCTGGTTTATTTTCTGGTTTGGATCACATAGTAATGTGGTACCACACTGAAACAGACGATTAAACCAGGTTTCGATAAATATTTTTGAGGATAACGCATGTTAGGTCTAGGTTAGGCCGGGGTTTTTCACTCATCACATTCATACTTTCGCATTCTTCACATACTTGTTGAACGGACCCTGGGTTTTTACTGGTTTGGATCACGTAGTAATGAAGTGCAACACTGAAACAGTCAATTAAACCTGGTTTCCATCAATATTTTAGAGGACAACGCATGTTAGGTCTAGGTTAGGCCTGGGATTTTCACTCATCAGACTCATACTTTCGCATTCTTCACATACTTGTTGAACGGATCCTGGGTTTTTACTGGTTTGGATCACGGAGTAATGAAGTGCAACACTGAAACAGTCAATTAAACCTGGTTTCCATCAATATTTTAGAGGACAACGCATGTTAGGTCTAGGTTAGGCCTGGGATTTGCCCACATCAGGGTCATACTTTCGCATATTTCTCATACTCCATGGCTAGACCCTGGGCTGTTTCTGGATTGTATCACGTAGTAATGTGGTACCACGCTGAAACAGTCAATTAAACCTGATTTCGATCAATATTTTAGAGGATAACGCAAGTTAGGTCTGGGATAGGTCTGGGATTCGCCCTCATTAGGCTCATACTTTCGCATATTTCTCATACTTGATGGCTAGATCCTGGGTTTTTTCCGGTTTGGGTCACGTAGTAGTGTGGTGCCACACTGAAACAGTCGATTAAACCAGGTTTCGATCAATATTTTTGAGGATAACGCATGTTAGGCCTAGGTTAGGCCTGGGATTTTCACTCATCAGACTCATACTTTCGCATTCTTCACATACTTGTTGAACGGATCCTGTGTTTTTTCTGGTTTGGATCACGTAGTAATGTGGGACCACACTAAAAAAATCAATGAAACCTGGTCTTGATAAATATTTTGGAGGATAACGCATGTTAGGTCTGGGTTAGGTCTAGGATTTGCCCTCGTCAGGCTCATACTTTCGCATATTTCTCATACTTCATGGCTAGATCCTGGGCTATTTCTGGACTGGATCTCGTAGTAATGTGGTACCACACTGAAACTGTCGATTAAACCAGGTTTCTATCAATATTTTTGAGGATAACGCAAGTTAGGTCTGGGATAGGTCTGGGATTTGCCCTCATCAGGCTCATACTTTCGCGTTTTTCACATACTTGTTGAACAGATCCTGGGTTTCTTTCTGGTATGAATCACGTAGCAATGTGGTACCACACTGAGACAGTCAATTAAACCTGGTTTCGATCAATATTTTAGCGAATAATTCATGTTAGGTCTAGGTTAGGTCTGGGATTTGCTCTCATCAGGCTCATTCTTTCGCATATTTCTCATACTTGATGGCTAGATCCTGGGCTTTTTCTGGATTGCATCACGTAGTAATGAAGTACAACACTGAAACAGTCGATTAAACCGGGTTTCCATCAATATCTTAGAGGACAACACATGTTAGGTCTAGGTTAGGCCTGGGATTTTCACTCATCAGACACATACTTTCGCGTTTTTCGCATACTTGTTGAACAGATCCAGGGTTTTTTCTGGTTTGGATCACGTAGTAGTGTGGTACCACACTGAAACAGTCCATTAAACCCGGTTTGGATTAATATTTTAGAGGATAACGCATGTTAGGTCTAGGTTAGGTCTGGGATTTTCACTCATCAGACTCATACTTTCGCATATTTCTCATACTTGATGGCTAGATCCTGGGCTTTTTCTGTATTGCATCACGTAGTAATGAAGTACAACACTGAAACAGTCAATTAAACCTGGTTTCCATCAATATCTTAGAGGACAAGGCAAGTTAGGTCTGGGATAGGTCTGGGATTTGCCCTCATCAGGCTCATACTTTCGCGTTTTTCACATACTTGTTGAACAGATCCTGGGTTTTTTCCGGTTGGGGTCACGTAGTAGTGTGGTACCACACTGAAACAGTTGATTAAACCTGGTTTCGATCAATAGTTTTGAGGATAACGCATGTTAGGTCTAGGTTAGGCCGGGGATTTTCACTCATCAGACTCATACTTTCGCATTCTTCACATACTTGTTGAACGGATCCTGGGTTTTTTCTGGTTTGGATCACGTAGTAATGTGGGATCACACTGAAGCAGTCAATTACGCCTGGTTTCGATCAATGTTTTGGAAAATATTTCATGTTAGGTCTAGGTTAGGTCTGGGATTTGCTCTCATCAGGCTCATTCTTTCGCATATTTCTCATACTTGATGGCTAGATCCTGGGCTTTTTCTGGATTGCATCACGTAGTAATGAAGTACAACACTGAAACTGTAAATTTAACCTGGTCTCCATCAATATTTTAGAGGACAACGCTTGTCAGGTCTAGGTTAGGCCTGGGATTTGCCCTCATCAGGGTCATACTTTCGCAGTTTTAACATACATGTTGGCCTGATCGAGGGTTATTTCTGCTTTGGATCGCGTAGTGGAGTGGTACCACACTGAAGCAGTTCATTAAACCTGGTTTGGATCAATATTTTAGAGGATAACGCATGTTAGGTTTGGGTTAGGTCTAGGATTTGCCCTCATCAGGCGCATACTTTCGCATATTTCTCATACTTCATGGCTAGATCCTGGGCTGTTTCTGGATTGTATCACGCAGTAATGTGGTACCACGCTGAAACAGTCAATTAAAACTGGTTTCGATCAATATTTTAGAGGATAACGCAAGTTAGGTCTGGGATTCGCCCTTATCAGGCTCATACTTTCGCGTTTTTCACATACTTGTTGAACGGATCCTGGGTTTTTTCTGGTTTCGATCACGTAGTAATGTGGGACCACACTGAAACAATCAATTAAACCTGGTCATGATAAATATTTTAGAGAATAATTCATGTTAGGTCTAGGTTAGTTCTGGGATTTGCTCTCATCAGGCTCATTCTTTCGCATATCTCCCATACTCGTTGTAGAGATCCTGGGTTATTTTCTGGTTTGGATCACATAGTAATGTGGTACCACACTGAAACAGTCGAATAAACCAGGTTTCGATCAATATTTTTGAGGATAACGCATGTTAGGTCTAGGATAGGCCGGGGTTTTTCACTCATCAGACTCACACTTTCGCACACTTCACATACTCGTTGACAAGATCCTGGGTTTTTTTCTGGTTTGGATCACGTAGTAATGTGGAACCACACTGAAACAATCAATTAAACATGGTCTTGATAAATATTTTAGAGGATAACGCATGTTAGGTCTGGGATAGGTCTGGGATTTGCCCTCATCGGACTCATACTTTCGCACACTTCACATACTCGTTGAACAGATCCTGGGTTATTTTCTGGTTTGGATCACATAGTAATGTGGTACCACACTGAAACAGTCGATTAAACCAGGTTTCGATCAATATTTTTGAGGATAACGCATGTTAGGTCTGGGATAGGTCTGGGATTCGCCCTCATTAGGCTCATACTTTCGCATATTTCTCATACTTGATGGCTAGATCCTGGGTTTTTTCCGGTTTGGGTCACGTAGTAGTGTGGTACCACACTGAAACAGTCGATTACACCAGGTTTCGATCAATATTTTCGAGGATAACGCATGTTAGGTCTAGGTTAGGCCGGGGATTTTCACTCATCACACTCATACTTTCACATTCTTCACATACTTGTTGAACGGATCCTGGGTTTTTACTGGTTTGGATCACGTAATAATGAAGTGCAACACTGAAACAGTCAATTAAACCTGGTCTTGAAAAATATTTTAGAGGATAACGCATGTTAGGTTTGGGTTAGGTCTAGGATTTGCCCTCATCAGGCTCATACTTTCGCATATTTCTCATACTTCATGGCTAGATCCTGGGCTGTTTCTGGATTGTATCACGTAGTAATGTGGGACCACACTGAAACAATCAATTAAACCTGGTCTTGATAAATATTATAGAGGATAATGCATGTTAGGTATGGGATAGGTCTGGGATTTGCCCTCATCAGACTCATACTTTCGCACACTTCACATACTCGTTGAACAGATCCTGGGTTATTTTCTGGTTTGGATCACACAGTAATGTGGTACCACACTGAAACAGACGATTAAACCAGGTTTCGATCAATATTTTCGAGGATAACGCATGTTAGGTCTAGGTTAGGCCGGGGATTTTCACTCATCACACTCATACTTTCACATTCTTCACATACTTGTTGAACGGATCCTGGGTTTTTACTGGTTTGGATCACGTAGTAATGAAGTGCAACACTGAAACAGTCAATTAAAGCTGATTTCCATCAATATTTTAGAGGACAACGCATGTTAGGTCTAGGTTAGGCCTGGGATTGGCCCACATCAGGGTCATACTTTCGCAGTTTTAACATACATGTTGACCTGATCGAGGGTTTTTTCTGCTTTGGATCACGCAGTAAAGTGGTACCACACTGAAACAGTCGATTAAACCTGGTTTCGATCAATATTTTTGAGGATAACGCATGTAAGGTCTAGGTTAGGCCGGGGATTTTCACTCATCAGACTCATACTTTCGCATTCTTCACATACTTGTTGAACGGATCCTGGGTTTTTCTGGTATGGATTACGTAGTAATGTGGGACCACACTGAAACAATCAATTAAACCTGGTCTTGATAAATATTATAGAGGATAATGCATGTTAGGTCTGGGATAGGTCTGGGATTTGCCCTCATCAGGTTCATATTTTCGCGTTCTTCACATACTTGTTGAACAGATCCCTGGCTTTTTCTGCTTTGGATCACATAGTAATGTGGTACCACACTGAAACAGTCGATTAAACCTAGTTTCGATCAATATTTTTGAGGATAACGCATGTTAGGTCTAGGTTAGGCCTGGGATTTTCACTCATCAGACTCATACTTTCGCATTCTTCACATACTTGTTGAACGGATCCTGGGTTTTTTCTGGTTTGGGTCACGTAGCAATGTGGTACCACACTGAAACAGTCAATTAAACCTGGTTTCGATCAATTTTTTAGAGAATAATTCATGTTAGGTCTAGGTTAGGTCTGGGATTTGCTGTCATCAGGCTCATTCTTTCGCATATTTCTCATACTTGATGGCTAGATCCTGCGCTGTTTCTGGATTGCATCACGTAGTAATGAAGTACAACACTGAAACAGTCGATTAAACCTGGTTTCCATAAATATTTTAGAGGACAACGCATGTTAGGTCTAGGTTAGGCCTGGGATTTGCCCACATCAGGGTCATACTTTCGCGATTTTCACATACTTGTTGAACGGATCCTGGGTTTTTTCTGGTTTGGATCACGTAGTAATGTGGGACCACACTGAAACACTCAATTAAACCTGGTCTTGATAAATATTTTAGAGGATAACGCATGTTAGGTCTGGGATAGGTCTGGGATTTGCCCTCATCAGACTCATACTTTCGCACACTTCACATACTCGTTGAACAGATCCTGGGTTATTTTCTGGTTTGGATCACGTAGTAATGTGGGACCACACTGAAACACTCAATTAAACCTGGTCTTGATAATTATTTTAGAGGATAACGCATGTTAGGTCTGGGATAGGTCTGGGATTTGCCCTCAAAAGACTCATACTTTCGCACACTTCACATACTCGTTGAACAGATCCTGGTTTATTTTCTGGTTTGGATCACATAGTAATGTGGTACCACACTGAAACAGACGATTAAACCAGGTTTCGATAAATATTTTAGAGGACAACGCATGTTAGGTCTAGGTTAGGCCTGGGATTTGCCCACATCAGGGTCATACTTTCGCAGTTTTAACATACATGTTGAACTGGTCGAGGGTTTTTTCTGCTTTGGATCACGCACTAAGTGGTACCACACTGAAACAGTCCATTAAACATGGTTTGGATCAATATTTTAGAGGATAACGCATGTTAGGTCTAGGTTAGCCCTGGGATTTTCACTCATCAGACCATACTTTAGCATTCTTCACATACTTGTTGAACAGATACAGGGTTTTTTCTGGTTTGGTACACGTAGTAATGTGGTACCACACTGAAACAGTCGATTAAGCCTGGTTTCGAACAATATTTTTTAGGATAACACATGTTAGGTCTAGGTTAGGCCGGGGATTTTCACTCATCAGACTCATACTTTCGCATTCTTCACATACTTGTTGAACGGATCCTGGGTTTTTACAGGTTAGGATCAGGTAGTAATGTGGTACCACACTGAAACATTCAATTAAACCTGGTCTTGATAAATATTTTAGAGTATAACGCATGTTAGCACTGGGATAGGTCTGGGATTTGCCCTCATCAGGCTCATACTTTCGCACACTGCACATACTCGTTGAACAGATCCTGGGTTATTTTCTGGTTTGGATCACATGGTAATGTGGTACCACACTGAAACAGTCGATTAAACCAGGTTTCGATCAATATTTTTGAGGATAACGCATGCTAGGCCTCGGTTAGGCCTGGGATTTTCACTCATCAGACTCATACTTTCGCATTCTTCACATACTTGTTGAACGGATCCTGGGTTTTTACTGGTTTGGATCACGGAGTAATGAAGTGCAACACTGAAACAGTCAATTAAACCTGGTTTCCATCAATATTTTAGAGGACAACGCATGTTAGGTCTAGGTTAGGCCTGGGATTTGCCCACATCAGGGTCATACTTTCGCAGTTTTAACATACATGTTGACCTGGTCGAGGGTTTTTTCTGCTTTGGATCACGCAGTAAAGTGGTACCACACTGAAACAGTCCATTAAACCTGGTTTGGATCAATATTTTAGAGGATAACGCATGTTAGGTCTAGGTTAGCCCTGGGATTTTCACTCATCAGACTCATACTTTAGCATTCTTCACATACTTGTTGAACAGATACAGGGTTTTTTCTGGTTTGGTACACGTAGAAATGTGGTACCACACTGAAACATTCAATTAAACCTGGTCTTGATAAATATTTTAGAGGATAACGCATGTTAGGTTTGGGTTAGGTCTTGGATTTGCCCTCATCAGGCTCATACTTTCGCATATTTCTCATACTCCATGGCTAGACCCTGGGCTGTTTCTGGATTGTATCACGTAGTAATGTGGTACCACGCTGAAACAGTCAATTAAACCTGATTTCGATCAATATTTTAGAGGATAACGCAAGTTAGGTCTGGGATAGGTCTGGGATTCGCGTTCATTAGGCTCATACTTACGCATATTTCTCATACTTGATGGCTAGATCCTGGGTTTTTTCCGGTTTGGGTCACGTAGTAGTGTGGTACCACACTGAAACAGTCGATTAAACCAGGTTTCGATCAATATTTTTGAGGATAACGCATGTTAGGCCTAGGTTAGGCCTGGGATTTTCACTCATCAGACTCATACTTTCGCATTCTTCACATACTTGTTGAACGGATCCTGTGTTTTTTCTGGTTTGGATCACGTAGTAATGTGGGACCACACTAAAAAAATCAATTAAACCTGGTCTTGATAAATATTTTGGAGGATAACGCATGTTAGGTCTGGGTTAGGTCTAGGATTTGCCCTCATCAGGCTCATACTTTCGCATATTTCTCATACTTCATGGCTGGATCCTGGGCTATTTCTGGATTGGGTCACGTAGTAATGTGGTACCACACTGAAACAGTCAATTAAACCTGGTTTTGATCAATATTTTAGAGAACAATTCATGTTAGGTCTAGGTTAGGTCTGGGATTTGCTCTCATCAGGCTCATTCTTTCGCATATTTCTCATACTTGATGGCTAGATCCTGGGCTTTTTCTGGATTGCATCACGTAGTAATGAAGTGCAACACTGAAACAGTCAATTAAACCTGGTTTCCATCAATATTTTAGAGGACAACGCATGTTAGGTCTAGGTTAGGCCTGGGATTTGCCCTCATCAGGGTCATACTTCCGCAGTTTTAACATACATGTTGACCTGATCGAGGGTTTTTTCTGCTTTGGATCACGTAGTAAAGTGGTACCACACTGAAACAGTCCATTAAACCTGGTTTGGATCAATATTTTAGAGGAAAACGCATGTTAGGTCTGGGTTAGCCCTGGGATTTTCACTCATCAGACTCATACTTTCGCATTCTTCACATACTTGTTGAACAGATCCTGGGTTTTTTATGGTTTGGTTCACGTAGTAATGTGGTACCACACTGAAACATTCAATTAAACCTGGTCTTGCTAAATATTTTAGAGGTTAACGCATGTTAGGTCTGGGTTAGGACTAGGATTTGCCCCCATCAGGCTCATACTTTCGCATATTTCTCATACTTCATGGCTGGATCCTGGGCTATTTCTGGATTGGATCACGTAGTAATGTGGTACCACACTGAAACTGTCAATTAAACCTGGTTTTAATCAATATTTTAGAGAATAATTCATGTTATGTCTAGGTGAGGTCTGGGATTTGCTCTCATCAGGCTCATTCTTTCGCATATTTCTCATACTTGATGGCTAGATCCTGCGCTTTTTCAGGATTGCATCATGTAGTAATGAAGTACAACACTGAAACGGTCAATTAAACCTGGTTTCCATCAATATTTTAGAGGACAACGCATGTTAGGTCTAGGTTAGGCCTGGGATTTGCCCTCATCAGGGTCATACTTCCGCAGTTTTAACATACATGTTGACCTAATCGAGGGTTTTTTCTGCTTTGGATCACGTAGTAAAGTGGTACCACACTGAAACAGTCCATTAAACCTGGTTTGGATCAATATTTTAGAGGATAACGCATGTTAGGTCTAGGTTAGCCCTGGGATTTTCACTCATCAGACTCATACTTTAGCATTCTTCACATACTTGTTGAACAGATACAGGGTTTCTTATGGTTTGGTTCACGTAGTAATGTGGTACCACACTGAAACATTCAATCAAACCTGGTCTTGATAAATATTTTAGAGGATAACGCATGTTAGGTCTGGGTTAGGACTAGGATTTGCCCCCATCAGGCTCATACTTTCGCATATTTCTCATACTTCATGGCTGGATCCTGGGCTATTTCTGGATTGGATCACGTAGTAATGTGGTACCACACTGAAACTGTCAATTAAACCTGGTTTTGATCAATATTTTAGAGAATAATTCATGTTATGTCTGGGTTAGGCCTGGGATTTGCCCTCATCAGGGTCATACTTTCGCAGTTTTAACATACATGTTGGCCTGATCGAGGGTTATTTCTGCTTTGGATCGCCTAGTGGAGTGGTACCACACTGAAGCAGTTCATTAAACCTGGTTTGGATCAATATTTTAGAGGATAACGCATGTTAGGTTTGGGTTAGGTCTAGGATATGCCCTCATCAGGCGCATACTTTCGCATATTTCTCATACTTCATGGCTAGATCCTGGGCTGTTTCTGGATTGTATCACGCAGTAATGTGGTACCACGCTGAAACAGTCAATTAAAACTGGTTTCGATCAATATTTTAGAGGATAACGCAAGTTAGGTCTGGGATAGGTCTGGGATTCGCCCTTATCAGGCTCATACTTTCGCGTTTTTCACATACTTGTTGAACGGATCCTGGGTTTTTTCTGGTTTCGATCACGTAGTAATGTGGGACCACACTGAAACAATCAATTAAACCTGGTCATGATAAATATTTTAGAGAATAATTCATGTTAGGTCTAGGTTAGTTCTGGGATTTGCTCTCATCAGGCTCATTCTTTCGCATATCTCCCATACTCGTTGTAGAGATCCTGGGTTATTTTCTGGTTTGGATCACATAGTAATGTGGTACCACACTGAAACAGTCGATTAAACCAGGTTTCGATCAATATTTTTGAGGATAACGCATGTTGGGTCTAGGATAGGCCGGGGTTTTTCACCCATCAGACTCATACTTTCGCACACTTCACATACTCGTTGACAAGATCCTGGGTTTTTTTCTGGTTTGGATCACGTAGTAATGTGGAACCACACTGAAACAATCAATTAAACATGGTCTTGATAAATATTTTAGAGGATAACGCATGTTAGGTCTGGGATAGGTCTGGGATTTGCCCTCATCGGACTCATACTTTCGCACACTTCACATACTCGTTGAACAGATCCTGGGTTATTTTCTGGTTTGGATCACATAGTAATGTGGTACCACACTGAAACAGTCGATTAAACCAGGTTTCGATCAATATTTTTGAGGATAACGCATGCTAGGCCTAGGTTAGGCCTGGGATTTTCACTCACCAGACTCATACTTTCGCATTCTTCACATACTTGTTGAACGGATCCTGGGTTTTTACTGGTTTGGATCACGGAGTAATGAAGTGCAACACTGAAACAGTCAATTAAACCTGGTTTCCATCAATATTTTAGAGGACAACGCATGTTAGGTCTAGGTTAGGCCTGGGATTTGCCCACATCAGGGTCATACTTTCGCAGTTTTAACATACATGTTGACCTGGTCGAGGGTTTTTTCTGCTTTGGATCACGCAGTAAAGTGGTACCACACTGAAGCAGTCCATTAAACCTGGTTTGGATCAATATTTTAGAGGATAACGCATGTTAGGTTTGGGTTAGGTCTAGGATTTGCCCTCATCAGGCTCATACTTTCGCATATTTCTCATACTTCATGGCTAGATCCTGGGCTGTTTCTGGATTGTATCACGCAGTAATGTGGTACCACGCTGAAACAGTCAATTAAAACTGGTTTCGATCAATATTTTAGAGGATAACGCAAGTTAGGTCTGCCCCTCAGGGGCTGCCAGCCTTTCAGCTGCAGTACGGGCTTAACGAACCCGGGGTACCCGAGTCATACACACACCGTAAGCCTCCTGTTGGTCGTCACAACGACCCATTCACAATTCCCTATTGGTTTTGTGAATGGTACGTGACGGCAGGAGGAACGGGGGTCTTGGCTTAACCGCCTGGGCCACGAGTATGGCGACTCTATAAAATCGCCCTCCAATCCTAAGCTATGGTGCGCGGCGATGGGATGCATGGTTGGGGGAGAAGGCCCAATCCCAAGCGACCACTTCCGGGGAACCTGCCGAACCCCCGGAGTATTAGGCTTACCCGGGTAAGGCGGCTCTGCCCGGGTGGACCTTTATTTCCGACCATCTCGTGGGACTATTATGGACACAGAAAATAAAATGGGGATGGGGCGGGTTTTGTCGGTTGGGAAGGACGGAGACGGGGTTGGGGTTAGGGTGGCGGCGCTTGCGCCCCACTCAGCGCCAGGTCCGGCTTCGTGGAGGGTGGAGGAGGACGACGAGACGGCGTCGGTCTCGTCCTTCTCCTCCAGCACGAGCCACATAGGCTCTAAGAGGAAGAGGACGGGGCAGGCCGTCGTCGAGGTGGGCGGGGCGATGAGCCCGTCGGTGAGGCTGAGTTGCCTCAGGGACGAGGTGACCGAGGAGATATCGGAGAGGATCTCCTCGTCCCTGCGGCGGGTGGAGAAAGTCGCCGCTGCCTGCGCCTTTAAGGGGCAGAAAAGCGGTGGCGCGGAGGCCCTGAAGGCCGCGGCGGAGGAAATGAGGGAGGCGGCGCGGGAGCTCAGAGGGCGGAACGCCCGTCTGCAGCTCCTGTTGGAGGAGGAGCGACAGGGGAGGAGGAGGGCAGAGGCGCTGTGGAACAGCGCGGCCCTCCCTCCCATCCTCCCTCCTCCTCCACCGCCGCGTCCCTCGGCGGAGGTATATAAGCGGAGTGCGGCGGCAGTGGTGCGGGGCACCGCGGGCCCCTCCACCCGCACTCCGCCCGTGAAGAAGTCCCCGTCCTCCTCAGAAGACGATCTTCTGAGGAGAATTGGGGACATGATTGATGGCAAGCTGGCCGCCTTCCGGGAGGAGCTCCTCGCCGGAAGAGCGGTCAGCAGGAAGGCGGTGCCTCCCCGACCTGTTCCGGTACAGTCGGGGAAGGCAAAGAAGGGCGGAGTGAAGGCTCCGCCCAGCGTTGCGGCACCAGGGCCCCGGGTCGCGACCCCCAAGGGGGGTGGTGTACCCGTGGTCGCGGTGGTCGCGTCCTCCACAGCACCCTCCCAAAGGGGGGTGGCGTGGAGTGAGGTGGTGGGGCGGAAGGCGAAGCGGGCGGCGAGGAAGGCCTCGCAACCGCAGCCTCCGCCTCCGCCGCCGGCGGCCAAGGTAAAGGCCGCGAAGGTCGGGAAGGCACGACCAGGTCGTCCCCCAAAAACGGCAGCGGTGACGCTGACCGTTGCGCAGGGGGGCGACCTGACCCTCGCGGAGGCGATGCGGCTCGCCAGGGAGAATATCTCCCTGGAAGAGCTGGGCATCGCCTCCGTGAGGGCGAAGAGGGCCGTGACCGGGGGTCTCTTGCTGGAGATCCCCGGTGCAGAAAGCGGCGCGAAGGCGGATCGTCTCGCCCAGAGGCTCCGGGAGCAGCTGGGCGAGCGAGGTGTCCGGGTCGCCCGGCCCACGAAGCGCACGGAGATGCGCGTTTGTGGGCTAGACGACTCGGTCAGCGCACAGGATGTGTCCCGTGCCCTTGCGAGGGCGGGGGACTGTCCTGTGGAGGACCTGCGGATCGGAGAGATCCGCAGGTCGCCCTCCGGCCTCGGGTCGGTGTGGGCCCGGTGCCCCCTCTCCGCCGCCCGTAAGGTGGCGGAATCCGGGAGGGTGTTGGTGGGGTGGGTTTCGGCG
Source organism: Colletes latitarsis (assembly GCF_051014445.1). NCBI lineage: Eukaryota > Metazoa > Arthropoda > Insecta > Hymenoptera > Colletidae > Colletes > Colletes latitarsis. The sequence continues at coordinate 6,727,434 of NW_027488373.1, read as the reverse complement.
CGAGTGGAAATCCTCGCGCCGCGCCCGCTCCAGTGTCACCGCTGCCTCGAATTGGGGCACGTGAGGCAGTGGTGCACCTCGCCGGTGGACCGCAGCGGTCAGTGTTACCGCTGCGGTGCCAAAGAGCACCGTGCGAGCCAGTGCTCGGCGGCCCCCCACTGCCCGCTGTGTGCGGACATGGGGAGGCCAGCCGATCACAGGGTGGGGAGCAAGAAGTGCTCCCCCCCCTCCCGGAAGGAGAGGAAGAGGCGGGCTGCACCGGCTCCGGTGCCGAGGGCGGTGGCATCGTCCTCCATGGAGGTGGACGGTGCTACGGGGACGGACGGCCGGGAGGAGGCTGGCGCGGCCATTAATTAATGCCGCCCCGCCTCCTCCTCCAGGCCAACCTCAACCACTGCCGCGCGGCACAGGACTTGATGTCCCAAGTCCTCGCGGAGTGGGGGGTTGGCCTGGCGGTCGCCGCCGAGCCGTACCGCGTCCCTGATCACCCTCATTGGGTGGGCGACGCGGACGGCTTAGTGGCGACGGTATGGGGAGGGGGCGACGGGTCCCCACCGTTCTCCTTGTTGGAGCGCGGTCGGGGATTCGTCGCCGTGGACTGGGGGGGAGTCGCTGTGGTGGGGTGCTACATTTCGCCCCGTAGCGGTCACGCTGCGTTCGAGCTGTACTTGGCCGAGGTCGCGGCATGCGTGCAGCGCTACGCGGCCCGGCCGGTGCTGGTCCTGGGGGATTTTAATGCCAAGTCGGTGGCTTGGGGATCCCCCGGGACCTCCGTTCGCGGCGGGATCCTGGGCGATTGGGCGGCGGGGCTCGACCTCCGGGTATTGAACCGGGGGTCGGAGCACACATGCGTGCGGCGATATGGGGGGTCCATCGTGGATGTTGGATTCGCGACCCCCAACGCCGGGCGCATGGTGTCGGGTTGGCACGTGGTCGCGGGGGCAGAGACACTCTCCGATCACCGGTACATCCGGATGGAGGTCTCTGCCGCCGCGAGTGCATCCCGACACGGCCGCCTGCGTGGCACCCCACCACGCCGCTGGGCGCTTCGGCGCCTGGACAAGGACGCCCTGATGGCAGCTGCCCTCGCTGCAACTTGGCCGCAGGGAGCGGCCGAGTTGCCGAGCATAGAGGAGGAGGTCGCCCGGCTCGGAGCATTGGTCGCGGGTATTTGCGACGCGGCGATGCCTCGGGTCGGGCGAGCTTCTCCTCGTCGGGCGGTGTACTGGTGGTCGGACGCGATCGCGGAGTTGCGAGTCGTGACTGTCCGCGCCCGACGCCAGTACACCCGCGCGCGCCGTCGTCAACGTACAGGCGACGGCGTGGCGCGAGCGAGGGCAGCTGATGACCTGTATGGAGCATACCGCGTGGCGCGGGTTGCTCTGCAGGTCGCCATCAAACGGGCCAAGACCCAGGCATGGAAGGAGCTCCTCCAGACCCTTGATGACGATCCATGGGGGCGCCCATATAAGGTGGTGCTGAATAAGCTCCGCCCGTGGGCGCCCCCCGTCACCGAGGGTCTTGACCCCCGGCTGCTGGAGGACGTGGTCAATACACTCTTCCCAATTGGGGAGAGGGGACCGCGTCCTCCGGCGGCGGCGGCTGTCCCAGTGGAGTGGACGGCCGAGCTGGGGGTCACGCAGGAGGAGCTGGCAGCGGCCATCAGACGGCTCGGGGTTCGTAACACGGCCCCGGGTCCGGATGGTGTGCCCGGCCGGGTTTGGGTCTTGACCCAGGGCGTCCTTGGGGCCGACCTCAGGCGGTTGTTCGACCGCTGCCTGAGGGACGGGCGATTCCCCCCCAGTTGGAAGGTGGCGAGGATGGTCCTCCTCCGGAAGGAGGGTCGGCCCGCGGAGTCTCCCTCCGCATACCGGCCCATTTGTCTCCTCGACGAGGTGGGCAAGCTCTTCGAGCGTGTGATTGCTGCCCGCCTCGTCGAGCACCTGTCGCGGGGTGATCCCGGTCTGGCCGACTGCCAGTTCGGTTTCCGGGGGGGCCGATCGACTATCGACGCGATAGGTCGTGTGAGGGCCCTCTCGGAGGCGGCCGTCTCCCGGGGAGGGGTGGCATTGGCAATATCCTTGGATATTGCCAATGCCTTTAACACCCTCCCCTGGGAAGAGATAAGGAGGGGACTCGAATATCATCGAGTCCCCCCTTGTCACAGGGCGGTCATCGGGGATTATCTCCGCGGCAGGTGGATCGAGTATCCGGGCCGGGATGGTGATATGCGGAGGGAGGTGTACTGCGGTGTTCCGCAGGGGTCGGTCCTCGGGCCACTCCTGTGGAACATCGCGTACGACTCGGTGTTGCGGGCCGGCCTCCCCGACGGCGTCAGCACGGTGTGTTATGCGGATGACACACTGGTGCTGGCCGTCGGGGCGCACTGGGGGAGCGCCATGCGTCGCGCGGAGGAGGGGTCGCAACGCGTCGTCGACCGGATCAGGGGGATGGGGATGACGGTGGCGGTCCATAGGACCGAGGTGATTGCGTTTCATTCACCTCGGCAGGATCCGCCACCCCCTCTGATTCGGGTGGGTGGGGCTGACATCGAGGTGAAGCCCCAGATCAGGTATCTAGGGCTGATCCTCGATAGCCACTGGCGTTTCGAGAAGCATTTCCGCTGCCTGGTCCCCCGGTTGGAAAGGATGGTTGCGGCTCTGGGCCGGATCCTGCCCAACCTGGGGGGCCCGGCGGGCCGAGTTCGTCGCCTCTATGTGGCAATGGTCCACTCGGTGGCCCTATACGGGGCCCCCGTCTGGGCGGACGACCTGGCTGCCTCCCGGCGCAGCATGACTATGCTGCGTCGGGTGCAGAGGCGCATGGCGCTCAGGGTCGTCCGCGGGTATCGGACCATGTCACATGAGGCGGCGACGGTTCTAGCGGGGATGCCGCCCATGGACCTGCTCGCGCGGTCGCACGCGGTGATGTACCGGCACCGCGTCGACCGTCGCGCGGGGGTGGGGGCGGTCCCGGGCGGGCAGGAACCTGCTTGGGGCGATTTGAAGCGCCAGGCCCGGCAGTCCGTGTTGCTCGCGTGGCAGGAGCGGCTGGCTCTGCCAACCGCGGGGCACCGGACTGTCGGGGCGGTTCGGCCACTCCTGAAGGAGTGGCTGGACAGAGGCCATGGTAGCCTCACCTACCGGATGGCACAGGTATTTTCCGGGCATGGCAGCTTCGGAAGATACCTGTGCCGGATAGGGAAGGAGCCGACGGCGCGTTGCTGCCACTGCGACGCTGAGCAGGACACGGCGGATCATACCCTGGGGGAATGCCCCGCGTGGGAGGGGGAGCGCCGTGTCCTGGTCGGCGTCGTCGGGCGGGATGTCTCGCTGCCGGGCGTGGTGCGCGCCATGCTCGGCAGCGAGGAGAAGTGGAGGGCCGTGGCCTCCTTCTGCGAGAACGTAATGTTGCAGAAGGAGGCCGCGGGGAGAGAGCGCGAGCTTCAGCGGCGCGCTCAAGCTCGCGCTCGTGCGGTGGCCCGAGGTCGTCGCCCGGTCGCGAGGCGTCGCGGGCGGCCGCCTCGGCGTGGCGGATGACCTAGGCTGGGAGGGGGGTCCTGAGGGGACCCTCCTCCCGCCAGGCGGCGCCGAGTCGGACCGGTTGGGGGTAGGAGTGCCTCCCCCTACCGGTCCGACGCAAGGGGAGGCACCCTCGGCGGTCTGGTGCGGCCATGAACGCCCGGCCGCCGAGGGGTGGAAACGGGGTCGCGGGCGGTTGCGAGTTGGGGCTCGCAGCCGCCACTAAACGCGGCCCCGGGACGGATAGCGGCGGGATGGAGTGGCCCCGTCCCGCCGCTATGAGGCAGTGTGTCTACTGGGGGGACCGATTGTCCCCCCGGGGGATGGGCGCGAAAGCGCGGGCACGGGGAGGATACCGGAAGAATGCTTCGAGCGATTCCCGGTATCCTCCCAAAGCGTGCCGAAGGGTCACCGTGGGGTTTTTAGTGGGTAGGTCCCGCGCCTGTCGTTGTACTGGCGCGGGGAATCCCACACACCCCTCCCACCTCTCCCCAAGGAGGTGGGAGGGAGTCTTTCGAAGATTTTCCCCACGTCAAAAAAAAAAAAAAAAAAAAAAAAAAAAAAAAAAAAGTTAGGTCTGGGATAGGTCTGGGATTCGCCGTTATCAGGCTCATACTTTCGCGTTTTTCACATACTTGTTGAACGGATCCTGGGTTTTTTCTGGTTTCGATCACGTAGTAATGTGGGACCACACTGAAACAATCAATTAAACCTGGTCATGATAAATATTTTAGAGAATAATTCATGTTAGGTCTAGGTTAGTTCTGGGATTTGCTCTCATCAGGCTCATTCTTTCGCACACTTCACATACTCGTTGACAAGATCCTGGGTTTTTTTCTGGTTTGGATCACGTAGTAATGTGGAACCACACTGAAACAAGCAATTAAACATGGTCTTGATAAATATTTTAGAGGATAACGCATGTTAGGTCTGGGATAGGTCTGGGATTTGCCCTCATCGGACTCATACTTTCGCACACTTCACATACTCGTTGAACAGATCCTGGGTTATTTTCTGGTTTGGATCACATAGTAATGTGGTACCACACTGAAACTGTCGACTAAACCTGGTTTCGATTAATATTTTTGAGGATAACGCATGTTAGGTCTGGGATAGGTCTGGGATTTGCCCTCATCAGGGTCATACTTTCGCAGTTTTAACATACATGTTGGCCTGATCGAGGGTTATTTCTGCTTTGGATCGCGTAGTGGAGTGGTACCACACTGAAGCAGTCCATTAAACCTGGTTTGGATCAATATTTTAGAGGATAACGCATGTTAGGTTTGGGTTAGCTCTAGGATTGGCCCTCATCAGGCTCATACATTCGCATATTTCTCATACTTCATGGCTAGATCCTGGGCTTTTTCTGGATTGCATCACGTAGTAATGAAGTACAACACTGAAACAGTCAATTAAACCTGGTTTCCATCAATATCTTAGAGGACAACGCAAGTTAGGTCTGGGATAGGTCTGGGATTTGCTCTCATCAGGCTCATACTTTCGCGTTTTTTACATACTTGTTGAACAGATCCTGGGTTTTTTCTGGTTTGGATCACGTAGTAATGTGGGACCACACTGAAACAATCAATTAAACCTGGTCTTGATAAATATTTTAGAGGATAACGCATGTTTGGTCTGGGATAGGTCTAGGATTTGCCCTCGTCAGGCTCATACTTTCGCATATTTCTCATACTTCATGGCTACATCCTGGGCTATTTCTGGATTGGATCACGTAGTAATGTGGTACCACACTGAAACAGTCGATTAAACCAGGTTTCGATCAATATTTTTGAGGATAACGCAAGTTAGGTCTGGGATAGGACTGGGATTTGCCCTCATCAGGCTCATACTTTCGCGTTTTTCACATACTTGTTGAACAGATCCTGGGTTTTTTCTGGTTTGGATCACGTAGTAATGTGGGACCACACTGAAACAATCAATTAAACCTGGTATTGATAAATATTTTAGAGGATAACGCATGTTAGGTCTGGGTTAGGTCTAGGATTTGCCCTCATCAGGCTCATTCTTTCGCATATTTCTCATACTGGATGGCTAGATCCTGAGCTTTTTCTGCTTTGGATCACGCAGTAAAGTGGTACCACACTGAAACAGTCGATTAAACCTAGTTTCGATCAATATTTTTGAGGAAACGCATGTTAGGTCTGGGATAGGTCTGGGATTTGCCCTCATCAGACTCATACTTTCGCACACTTCACATACTCGTTGAACAGATCCTGGGTTATTTTCTGGTTTGGATCACGTCGTAATGTGGGACCACACTGAAACACTCAATTAAACCGTGTCTTGATAAATATTTTAGAGGATAACGCATGTTAGGTCTGGGATAGGTCTGGGATTTGCCCTCAAAAGACTCATACTTTCGCACACTTCACATACTCGTTGAACAGATCCTGGTTTATTTTCTGGTTTGGATCACATAGTAATGTGGTACCACACTGAAACAGACGATTAAACCAGGTTTCGATAAATATTTTTGAGGATAACGCATGTTAGGTCTAGGTTAGGCCGGGGTTTTTCACTCATCACATTCATACTTTCGCATTCTTCACATACTTGTTGAACGGACCCTGGGTTTTTACTGGTTTGGATCACGTAGTAATGAAGTGCAACACTGAAACAGTCAATTAAACCTGGTTTCCATCAATATTTTAGAGGACAACGCATGTTAGGTCTAGGTTAGGCCTGGGATTTTCACTCATCAGACTCATACTTTCGCATTCTTCACATACTTGTTGAACGGATCCTGGGTTTTTACTGGTTTGGATCACGGAGTAATGAAGTGCAACACTGAAACAGTCAATTAAACCTGGTTTCCATCAATATTTTAGAGGACAACGCATGTTAGGTCTAGGTTAGGCCTGGGATTTGCCCACATCAGGGTCATACTTTCGCATATTTCTCATACTCCATGGCTAGACCCTGGGCTGTTTCTGGATTGTATCACGTAGTAATGTGGTACCACGCTGAAACAGTCAATTAAACCTGATTTCGATCAATATTTTAGAGGATAACGCAAGTTAGGTCTGGGATAGGTCTGGGATTCGCCCTCATTAGGCTCATACTTTCGCATATTTCTCATACTTGATGGCTAGATCCTGGGTTTTTTCCGGTTTGGGTCACGTAGTAGTGTGGTGCCACACTGAAACAGTCGATTAAACCAGGTTTCGATCAATATTTTTGAGGATAACGCATGTTAGGCCTAGGTTAGGCCTGGGATTTTCACTCATCAGACTCATACTTTCGCATTCTTCACATACTTGTTGAACGGATCCTGTGTTTTTTCTGGTTTGGATCACGTAGTAATGTGGGACCACACTAAAAAAATCAATGAAACCTGGTCTTGATAAATATTTTGGAGGATAACGCATGTTAGGTCTGGGTTAGGTCTAGGATTTGCCCTCGTCAGGCTCATACTTTCGCATATTTCTCATACTTCATGGCTAGATCCTGGGCTATTTCTGGACTGGATCTCGTAGTAATGTGGTACCACACTGAAACTGTCGATTAAACCAGGTTTCTATCAATATTTTTGAGGATAACGCAAGTTAGGTCTGGGATAGGTCTGGGATTTGCCCTCATCAGGCTCATACTTTCGCGTTTTTCACATACTTGTTGAACAGATCCTGGGTTTCTTTCTGGTATGAATCACGTAGCAATGTGGTACCACACTGAGACAGTCAATTAAACCTGGTTTCGATCAATATTTTAGCGAATAATTCATGTTAGGTCTAGGTTAGGTCTGGGATTTGCTCTCATCAGGCTCATTCTTTCGCATATTTCTCATACTTGATGGCTAGATCCTGGGCTTTTTCTGGATTGCATCACGTAGTAATGAAGTACAACACTGAAACAGTCGATTAAACCGGGTTTCCATCAATATCTTAGAGGACAACACATGTTAGGTCTAGGTTAGGCCTGGGATTTTCACTCATCAGACACATACTTTCGCGTTTTTCGCATACTTGTTGAACAGATCCAGGGTTTTTTCTGGTTTGGATCACGTAGTAGTGTGGTACCACACTGAAACAGTCCATTAAACCCGGTTTGGATTAATATTTTAGAGGATAACGCATGTTAGGTCTAGGTTAGGTCTGGGATTTTCACTCATCAGACTCATACTTTCGCATATTTCTCATACTTGATGGCTAGATCCTGGGCTTTTTCTGTATTGCATCACGTAGTAATGAAGTACAACACTGAAACAGTCAATTAAACCTGGTTTCCATCAATATCTTAGAGGACAAGGCAAGTTAGGTCTGGGATAGGTCTGGGATTTGCCCTCATCAGGCTCATACTTTCGCGTTTTTCACATACTTGTTGAACAGATCCTGGGTTTTTTCCGGTTGGGGTCACGTAGTAGTGTGGTACCACACTGAAACAGTTGATTAAACCTGGTTTCGATCAATAGTTTTGAGGATAACGCATGTTAGGTCTAGGTTAGGCCGGGGATTTTCACTCATCAGACTCATACTTTCGCATTCTTCACATACTTGTTGAACGGATCCTGGGTTTTTTCTGGTTTGGATCACGTAGTAATGTGGGATCACACTGAAGCAGTCAATTACGCCTGGTTTCGATCAATGTTTTGGAAAATATTTCATGTTAGGTCTAGGTTAGGTCTGGGATTTGCTCTCATCAGGCTCATTCTTTCGCATATTTCTCATACTTGATGGCTAGATCCTGGGCTTTTTCTGGATTGCATCACGTAGTAATGAAGTACAACACTGAAACTGTAAATTTAACCTGGTCTCCATCAATATTTTAGAGGACAACGCTTGTCAGGTCTAGGTTAGGCCTGGGATTTGCCCTCATCAGGGTCATACTTTCGCAGTTTTAACATACATGTTGGCCTGATCGAGGGTTATTTCTGCTTTGGATCGCGTAGTGGAGTGGTACCACACTGAAGCAGTTCATTAAACCTGGTTTGGATCAATATTTTAGAGGATAACGCATGTTAGGTTTGGGTTAGGTCTAGGATTTGCCCTCATCAGGCGCATACTTTCGCATATTTCTCATACTTCATGGCTAGATCCTGGGCTGTTTCTGGATTGTATCACGCAGTAATGTGGTACCACGCTGAAACAGTCAATTAAAACTGGTTTCGATCAATATTTTAGAGGATAACGCAAGTTAGGTCTGGGATTCGCCCTTATCAGGCTCATACTTTCGCGTTTTTCACATACTTGTTGAACGGATCCTGGGTTTTTTCTGGTTTCGATCACGTAGTAATGTGGGACCACACTGAAACAATCAATTAAACCTGGTCATGATAAATATTTTAGAGAATAATTCATGTTAGGTCTAGGTTAGTTCTGGGATTTGCTCTCATCAGGCTCATTCTTTCGCATATCTCCCATACTCGTTGTAGAGATCCTGGGTTATTTTCTGGTTTGGATCACATAGTAATGTGGTACCACACTGAAACAGTCGAATAAACCAGGTTTCGATCAATATTTTTGAGGATAACGCATGTTAGGTCTAGGATAGGCCGGGGTTTTTCACTCATCAGACTCACACTTTCGCACACTTCACATACTCGTTGACAAGATCCTGGGTTTTTTTCTGGTTTGGATCACGTAGTAATGTGGAACCACACTGAAACAATCAATTAAACATGGTCTTGATAAATATTTTAGAGGATAACGCATGTTAGGTCTGGGATAGGTCTGGGATTTGCCCTCATCGGACTCATACTTTCGCACACTTCACATACTCGTTGAACAGATCCTGGGTTATTTTCTGGTTTGGATCACATAGTAATGTGGTACCACACTGAAACAGTCGATTAAACCAGGTTTCGATCAATATTTTTGAGGATAACGCATGTTAGGTCTGGGATAGGTCTGGGATTCGCCCTCATTAGGCTCATACTTTCGCATATTTCTCATACTTGATGGCTAGATCCTGGGTTTTTTCCGGTTTGGGTCACGTAGTAGTGTGGTACCACACTGAAACAGTCGATTACACCAGGTTTCGATCAATATTTTTGAGGATAACGCATGTTAGGCCTAGGTTAGGCCTGGGATTTTCACTCATCAGACTCATACTTTCGCATTCTTCACATACTTGTTGAACGGATCCTGTGTCTTTTCTGGTTTGGATCACGTAGTAATGTGGGACCACACTAAAAAAATCAATTAAACCTGGTCTTGATAAATATTTTGGAGGATAACGCATTTTAGGTCTGGGTTAGGTCTAGGATTTGCCCTCATCAGGCTCATACTTTCGCATATTTCTTATACTTCATGGCTGGATCCTGGGCTATTTCTGGATTGGGTCACGTAGTAATGTGGTACCACACTGAAACAGTCAATTAAACCTGGTTTTGATGAATATTTTAGAGAACAATTCATGTTAGGTCTAGGTTAGGTCTGGGATTTGCTCTCATCAGGCTCATTCTTTCGCATATTTCTCATACTTGATGGCTAGATCCTGGGCTATTTCTGGATTGGATCACGTAGTAATGTGGTACCACGCTGAAACAGTCAATTAAGCCTGATTTCGATCAATATTTTAGAGGATAACGCAAGTTAGGTCTGGGATAGGTCTGGGATTCGCCCTCATCAGGGCATACTTTCGCATATTTCTCATACTTGATGGCTAGATCCTGGGCTTTTTCTGTATTGCATCACGTAGTAATGAAGTACAACACTGAAACAGTCAATTAAACCTGGTTTCCATCAATATCTTAGAGGACAAGGCAAGTTAGGTCTGGGATTGGTCTGGGATTTGCCCTCATCAGGCTCATACTTTCGCGTTTTTCACATACTTGTTGAACAGATCCTGGGTTTTTTCCGGTTGGGGTCACGTAGTAGTGTGGTACCACACTGAAACAGTTGATTAAACCTGGTTTCGATCAATAGTTTTGAGGATAACGCATGTTAGGTCTAGGTTAGGCCGGGGATTTTCACTCATCAGACTCATACTTTCGCATTCTTCACATACTTGTTGAACGGATCCTGGGTTTTTTGCTGGTTTGGATCACGTAGTAATGTGGGACCACACTGAAGCAGTCAATTACGCCTGGTTTCGATCAATGTTTTGGAGAATATTTCATGTTAGGTCTAGGTTAGGTCTGGGATTTGCTCTCATCAGGCTCATTCTTTCGCATATTTCTCATACTTGATGGCTAGATCCTGGGCTTTTTCTGGATTGCATCACGTAGTAATGAAGTACAACACTGAAACTGTAACTTTAACCTGGTCTCCATCAATATTTTAGAGGACAACGCTTGTCAGGTCTAGGTTAGGCCTGGGATTTGCCCTCATCAGGGTCATACTTTCGCAGTCTTAACATACATGTTGGCCTGATCGAGGGTTATTTCTGCTTTGGATCGCGTAGTGGAGTGGTACCACACTGAAGCAGTCCATTAAACCTGGTTTGGATCAATATTTTAGAGGATAACGCATGTTAGTTTTGGGTTAGGTCTAGGATTTGCCCTCATCAGGCTCATACTTTCGCATATTTCTCATACTTCATGGCTAGATCCTGGGCTGTTTCTGGATTGTATCACGCAGTAATGTGGTACCACGCTGAAACAGTCAATTAAAACTGGTTTCGATCAATATTTTAGAGGATAACGCAAGTTAGGTCTGGGATAGGTCTGGGATTCGCCGTTATCAGGCTCATACTTTCGCGTTTTTCACATACTTGTTGAACAGATCCTGGGTTTTTTCTGGTTTGGATCACGTAGTAATGTGGGACCACACTGAAACAATCAATTAAACCTGGTATTGATAAATATTTTAGAGGATAACGCATGATAGGTCCAGGATAGGTCTGGGATTTGCCCTCATCAGACTCATACTTTCGCACACTTCACATACTCGTTGTAGAGATCCTGGGTTATTTTCTGGTTTGGATCACATAGTAATGTGGTACCACACTGAAACAGTCGATTAAACCAGGTTTCGATCAATATTTTTGAGGATAACGCATGTTAGGTCTAGGATAGGCCGGGGTTTTTCACTCATCAGACTCATACTTTAGAATTCTTCACATACTTGTTGAACAGATACAGGGTTTTTTATGGTTTGGTTCACGTAGTAATGTGGTACCACACTGAAACAATCAATTAAACCTGGTCATGATAAATATTTTAGAGAATAATTCATGTTAGGTCTAGGTTAGTTCTGGGATTTGCTCTCATCAGGCTCATTCTTTCGCATATCTCCCATACTTGATGGCTAGATCCTGGGCTTTTTCTGGATTGCATCACGTAGTAATGAAGTACAACACTGAAACAGTCAATTAAACCTGGTTTCCATCAATATCTTAGAGGACAACGCAAGTTAGGTCTGGGATAGGTCTGGGATTTGCTCTCATCAGGCTCATACTTTCGCGTTTTTTACATACTTGCTGAACAGATCCTGGGTTTTTTCTGGTTTGGATCACGTAGTAATGTGGGACCACACTGAAACAATCAATTAAACCTGGTCTTGATAAATATTTTAGAGGATAACGCATGTTTGGTCTGGGTTAGGTCTAGGATTTGCCCTCGTCAGGCTCATACTTTCGCATATTTCTCATACTTCATGGCTACATCCTGGGCTATTTCTGGATTGCATCACGTAGTAATGAAGTACAACACTGAAACAGTCAATTAAACCTGGTTTCCATCAATATCTTAGAGGACAACGCAAGTTAGGTCTGGGATAGGTCTGGGATTTGCTCTCATCAGGCTCATACTTTCGCGTTTTTTACATACTTGTTGAACAGATCCTGGGTTTTTTCTGGTTTGGATCACGTAGTAATGTGGTACCACGCTGAAACAGTCAATTAAAACTGGATTCGATCAATATTTTAGAGGATAACGCAAGTTTGGTCTGGGATAGGTCTGGGATTCGCCCTCATCAGGCTCATACTTTCGCGTTTTTCACATACTTGTTGAACAGATCCTGGGTTTTTTCTGGTTTGGATCACGTAGTAATGTGGTACCACACTTAAACAATCAATTAAACCTGGTATTGATAAATATTTTAGAGGATAACGCATGTTAGGTCTAGGTTAGCCCTGGGATTTTCACTCATCGGACTCATACTTTAGAATTCTTCACATACTTGTTGAACAGATACAGGGTTTTTTATGGTTTGGTACACGTAGTAATGTGGTACCACACTGAAACATTCAATTAAACCTGGTCTTGATAAATATTTTAGAGGATAACGCATGTTAGGTTTGGGTTAGGTCTTGGATTTGCCCTCATCAGGCTCATACTTTCGCATATTTCTCATACTCCATGGCTAGACCCTGGGCTGTTTCTGGATTGTATCACGTAGTAATGTGGTACCACGCTGAAACAGTCACTTAAACCTGGTCTTGATAAATATTTTAGAGGATAACGCATGTTAGGTCTGGGATAGGTCTGGGATTCGCCCTCATCAAGCTCATACTTTCGGGTTTTTCACATACTTGTTGAACAGATCCTGGGTTTTTTCTGGTTTGGATCACGTAGTAATGTGGGACCACACTGAAACAATCAATTAAACCTGGTATTGATAAATATTTTAGAGGATAACGCATGTTAGGTCTGGGTTAGGTCTAGGATTTGCCCTCATCAGGCTCATTCTTTCGCATATTTCTCATACTGGATGGCTAGATCCTGAGCTTTTTCTGGATTGCATCACGTAGTAATGAAGTACAACACTGAAACAGTCAATTAAACCTGGTTTCCATCAATATCTTAGAGGACAACGCAAGTTAGGTCTGGGATAGGTCTGGGATTTGCTCTCATCAGGCTCATACTTTCGCATATTTCTCATACTTCATGGCTAGATCCTGGGCTGTTTCTGGATTGTATCACGTAGTAATGTGGGACCACACTGAAACAATCAATTAAACCTGGTCTTGATAAATATTATAGAGGATAATGCATGTTAGGTATGGGATAGGTCTGGGATTTGCCCTCATCAGACTCATACTTTCGCACACTTCACATACTCGTTGAACAGATCCTGGGTTATTTTCTGGTTTGGATCACATAGTAATGTGGTACCACACTGAAACAGACGATTAAACCAGGTTTCGATCAATATTTTCGAGGATAACGCATGTTAGGTCTAGGTTAGGCCGGGGATTTTCACTCATCACACTCATACTTTCACATTCTTCACATACTTGTTGAACGGATCCTGGGTTTTTACTGGTTTGGATCACGTAGTAATGAAGTGCAACGCTGAAACAGTCAATTAAAGCTGATTTCCATCAATATTTTAGAGGACAACGCATGTTAGGTCTAGGTTAGGCCTGGGATTGGCCCACATCAGGGTCATACTTTCGCAGTTTTAACATACATGTTGACCTGATCGAGGGTTTTTTCTGCTTTGGATCACGCAGTAAAGTGGTACCACACTGAAACAGTCGATTAAACGTGGTTTCGATCAATATTTTTGAGGATAACGCATGTAAGGTCTAGGTTAGGCCGGGGATTTTCACTCATCAGACTCATACTTTCGCATTCTTCACATACTTGTTGAACGGATCCTGGGTTTTTCTGGTATGGATTACGTAGTAATGTGGGACCACACTGAAACAATCAATTAAACCTGGTCTTGATAAATATTATAGAGGATAATGCATGTTAGGTCTGGGATAGGTCTGCGATTTGCCCTCATCAGGTTCATATTTTCGCGTTCTTCACATACTTGTTGAACAGATCCCTGGCTTTTTCTGCTTTGGATCACATAGCAATGTGGTACTACACTGAAACAGTCGATTAAACCTAGTTTCGATCAATATTTTTGAGGATAACGCATGTTAGGTCTAGGTTAGGCCTGGGATTTTCACTCATCAGACTCATACTTTCGCATTCTTCACATACTTGTTGAACGGATCCTGGGTTTTTTCTGGTTTGGGTCACGTAGCAATGTGGTACCACACTGAAACAGTCAATTAAACCTGGTTTCGATCAATATTTTAGAGAATAATTCATGTTAGGTCTAGGTTAGGTCTGGGATTTGCTCTCATCAGGCTCATTCTTTCGCATATTTCTCATACTTGATGGCTAGATCCTGCGCTTTTTCTGGATTGCATCACGTAGTAATGAAGTACAACACTGAAACAGTCGATTAAACCTGGTTTCCATAAATATTTTAGAGGACAACGCATGTTAGGTCTAGGTTAGGCCTGGGATTTGCCCACATCAGGGTCATACTTTCGCGATTTTCACATACTTGTTGAACGGATCCTGGGTTTTTTCTGGTTTGGATCACGTAGTAATGTGGGACCACACTGAAACACTCAATTAAACCTGGTCTTGATAAATATTTTAGAGGATAACGCATGTTAGGTCTGGGATAGGTCTGGGATTTGCCCTCATCAGACTCATACTTTCGCACACTTCACATACTCGTTGAACAGATCCTGGGTTATTTTCTGGTTTGGATCACGTCGTAATGTGGGACCACACTGAAACACTCAATTAAACCTTGTCTTGATAAATATTTTAGAGGATAACGCATGTTAGGTCTGGGATAGGTCTGGGATTTGCCCTCAAAAGACTCATACTTTCGCACACTTCACATACTCGTTGAACAGATCCTGGTTTATTTTCTGGTTTGGATCACATAGTAATGTGGTACCACACTGAAACAGACGATTAAACCAGGTTTCGATAAATATTTTTGAGGATAACGCATGTTAGGTCTAGGTTAGGCCGGGGTTTTTCACTCATCACATTCATACTTTCGCATTCTTCACATACTTGTTGAACGGATCCAGGGTTTTTACTGGTTTGGATCACGTAGTAATGAAGTGCAACACTGAAACAGTCAATTAAACCTGGTTTCCATCAATATTTTAGAGGACAACGCATGTTAGGTCTAGGTTAGGCCTGGGATTTTCACTCATCAGACTCATACTTTCGCATTCTTCACATACTTGTTGAACGGATCCTGGGTTTTTACTGGTTTGGATCACGGAGTAATGAAGTGCAACACTGAAACAGTCATTTAAACCTGGTTTCCATCAATATTTTAGAGGACAACGCATGTTAGGTCTAGGTTAGGCCTGGGATTTGCCCACATCAGGGTCATACTTTCGCATATTTCTCATACTCCATGGCTAGACCCTGGGCTGTTTCTGGATTGTATCACGTAGTAATGTGGTACCACGCTGAAACAGTCAATTAAACCTGATTTCGATCAATATTTTAGAGGATAACGCAAGTTAGGTCTGGGATAGGTCTGGGATTCGCCCTCATTAGGCTCATACTTACGCATATTTCTCATACTTGATGGTTTTTTCCGGTTTGGATCACGTAGTAGTGTGGTACCACACTGAAACAGTCCATTAAACCTGGTTTGGATTAATATTTTAGAGGATAACGCATGTTAGGTCTAGGTTAGGTCTGGGATTTTCACTCATCAGACTCATACTTTCGCATTCTTCACATACTTGTTGAACGGATCCTGGGTATTTTTCTGGTTTGGATCACGTAGTAATGTGGAACCACACTGAAACAATCAATTAAACATGGTCTTGATAAATATTTTAGAGGATAACGCATGTTAGGTCTGGGATAGGTCTGGGATTTGCCCTCATCAGGCTCATACTTTCGCGTTTTTCACATACTTGTTGAACAGATCCTGGGTTTCTTTCTGGTATGGATCACGTAGCAATGTGGTACCACACTGAGACAGTCAATTAAACCTGGTTTCGATCAATATTTTAGAGAATAATTCATGTTAGGTCTAGGTTAGGTCTGGGATTTGCTCTCATCAGGCTCATTCTTTCGCATATTTCTCATACTTGATGGCTAGATCCTGGGCTTTTTCTGGATTGCATCACGTAGTAATGAAGTACAACACTAAAACAGTCGATTAAACCGGGTTTCCATCAATATCTTAGAGGACAACACATGTTAGGTCTAGGTTAGGCCTGGGATTTTCACTCATCAGACACATACTTTCGCGTTTTTCGCATACTTGTTGAACAGATCCAGGGTTTTTTCTGGTTTGGATCACGTAGTAGTGTGGTACCACACTGAAACAGTCCATTAAACCTGGTTTGGATTAATATTTTAGAGGATAACGCATGTTAGGTCTAGGTTAGGTCTGGGATTTTCACTCATCAGACTCATACTTTCGCATTCTTCACATACTTGTTGAACGGATCCTGGGTATTTTTCTGGTTTGGATCACGTAGTAATGTGGAACCACACTGAAACAATCAATTAAACATGGTCTTGATAAATATTTTAGAGGATAACGCATGTTAGGTCTGGAATAGGTCTGGGATTTGCCCTCATCGGACTCATACTTTCGGACACTTCACATACTCGTTGAACAGATCCTGGGTTATTTTCTGGTTTGGATCACATAGTAATGTGGTACCACACTGAAACAGTCGATTAAACCCGGTTTCGATCAATATTTTTGAGGATAACGCATGTTAGGTCTAGGTTAGGCCTGGGATTTTCACTCATCAGACTCATCCTTTCGCATTCTTCACATACTTGTTGAACGGATCCTGGGTTTTTTCTGGTTTGGATCACGTAGTAATGTGGGACCACACTGAAACAATCAATTAAACCTGGTCTTGATAAATATTTTAGAGGACAACGTATGTTAGGTCTGGGTTAGGTCTAGGATTTGCCCTCATCAGGCTCATACTTTCGCATATTTCTCATGCTTCATGGCTAGATCCTGGGCTATTTCTGGATTGGATCACGTAGTAATGTGGTACCACACTGAAACAGTCAATTAAACCTGGTTTCGCTCAATATTTTAGAAGATAACGCATGTTAGGCCTAGGTTAGGCCAGGGATCTGCGCTCATCAGGTTCATATTTTCGTGTTCTTCACATACTTGTTGAACATATCCCTGGCTTTTTCTGCTTTGGATCACATAGTAATGTGGTACCACACTGAAACAGTCGATTAAACCAGGTTTCGATCAATATTTTTGAGGATAACGCATGTTAGGTCTAGGTTAGGCCGGGGTTTTTCACTCGTCACATTTATACTTTCGCATTCTTCACATACTCGTTGAACAGATCCTGGGCTTTTTCTGGATTGCATCACGTAGTAATGAAGTACAACACTGAAACAGTCGATTAAACCGGGTTTCCATCAATATCTTAGAGGACAACACATGTTAGGTCTAGGTTAGGCCTGGGATTTTCACTCATCAGACACATACTTTCGCGTTTTTCGCATACTTGTTGAACAGATCCAGTGTTTTTTCTGGTTTGGATCACGTAGTAATGTGGGACCACACTGAAACAATCAATTAAACCTGGTCTTGATAAATATTTTAGAGGACAACGTATGTTAGGTCTGGGTTAGGTCTAGGATTTGCCCTCATCAGGCTCATACTTTCGCATATTTCTCATGCTTCATGGCTAGATCCTGGGCTATTTCTGGATTGGATCACGTAGTAATGTGGTACCACACTGAAACAGTCAATTAAACCTGGTTTGGATCATTATTTTAGAGGATAACGCATGTTAGGTCTAGGTTAGCCCTGGGATTTTCACTCATAAGACTCATACTTTAGCATTCTTGGCATACTTGTTGAACAGAAACAGGGTTATTTCTGGTTTGGTTCACGTAGTAATGTGGTACCACACTGAAACATTAAATTAAACCTGGTCTTGATAAATATTTTAGAGGATAACGCATGTTAGGTTTGGGTTAGGTCTTGGATTTGCCCTCATCAGGCTCATACTTTCGCATATTTCTCATACTTGATGGCTAGATCCTGCGCTTTTTCTGGATTGCATCACGTAGTAATGAAGTACAACACTGAAACAGTCGATTAAACCTGATTTCGATCAATATTTTAGAGGATAACGCAAGTTAGGTCTGGGATTGGTCTGGGATTCGCCCTCATCAGGCTCATACTTTCGCATATTTCTCATACTTGATGGCTAGATCCTGGGTTTTTTCCGGTTTGGGTCACGTAGTAGTGTGGTACCACACTGAAACAGTCGATTAAACCTGGTTTCGAAAAATATTTTTTAGGATAACGCATGTTAGGTCTAGGTTAGGCCGGGGATTTTCACTCATCAGACTCATACTTTCGCATTCTTCACATACTTGTTGAACGGTTCCTGGGTTTTTACTGGTTAGGATCACGTAGTAATGTGGTACCACACTGAAACATTCAATTAAACCTGGTCTTGATAAATAATTTAGAGGATAACGCATGTTAGCTCTGGGATAGGTCTGGGATTTGCCCTCATCAGACTCATACTTTCGCATTCTTCACATACTTGTTGAACGGATCCTGGGTTTTTTCTGGTTTGAATCACGTAGTAATGTGGGACCACACTGAAACAACCAATTAAACCTGATCTTGATAAATATTTTAGAGGACAACGCATGATAGGTCTGGGATAGGTCGGGGATTTGCCCTCATCAGACTCATACTTTCGCACACTTCACATACTCGTTGAACAGATCCTGGGTTATTTTCTGGTTTGGATCACGTAGTAGTGTGGTACCACACTGAAACAGTCCATTAAACCTGCTTTGGATCAATATTTTAGAGGATAACGCATGTTAGGTCTAGGTTAGGTCTGTGATTTTCACTCATCAGACTCATACTTTCGCATTCTTCACATACTTGTTGAACAGATCGTGGGTTTTTTCTTGTTTGGATCACGTAGTAGTGTGGTACCGCACTGAAACAGTCCATTAAACCTGGTTTGGATCAATATTTTAGAGGATAACGCATGTTAGGTCTAGGTTAGGTCTGTGATTTGCACTCATCAGACTCATACTTTCGCATTCTTCACATACTTGTTGAACGGATCCTGGGTTTTTACTGGTTTGGATCACGTAGTAATGTGGTACCACGCTGAAACAGTCAATTCAAACTGGTTTCGATCAATATTTTAGAGGATAACGCATGTTAGCTCTGGGATAGGTCTGGGATTTGCCCTCATCAGACTCATACTTTCGCATTCTTTACATACTTGTTGAACGGATCCTGGGTTTTTTCTGGTTTGGATCACGTAGTAATGTGGGACCACACTGAAACAATTAATTAAACCTGGTCTTGATAAATATTTTAGAGGACAACGCATGATAGGTCTGGGATAGGTCGGGGATTTGCCCTCATCAGACTCATACTTTCGCACACTTCACATACTCGTTGAACAGATCCTGGGTTATTTTCTGGTTTGGATCACGTAGTAGTGTGGTACCACACTGAAACAGTCCATTAAACCTGGTTTGGATCAATATTTTAGAGGATAACGCATGTTAGGTCTAGGTTAGGTCTGTGATTTTCACTCATCAGACTCATACTTTCGCATTCTTCACATACTTGTTGAACAGATCGTGGGTTTTTTCTTGTTTGGATCACGTAGTAGTGTGGTACCACACTGAAACAGTCCATTAAACCTGGTTTGGATCAATATTTTAGAGGATAACGCATGTTAGGTCTAGGTTAGGTCTGTGATTTGCACTCATCAGACTCATACTTTCGCACACTTCACATACTCGTTGAACATATCCTGGGTTATTTTCTGGTTTGGATCACATAGTAATGTGGTACCACACTGAAACAGACGATTAAACCAGGTTTCGATAATTATTTTTGAGGATAACGCATGTTAGGTCTAGGTTAGGCCGGGGTTTTTCACTCGTCACATTCATACTTTCGCATTCTTCACATACTTGTTGAACGGATCCTGGGTTTTTACTGGTTTGGATCACGTAGTAATGAAGTGCAACACTGAAACAGTCAATTAAACCTGATTCCATCAATATTTTAGAGGACAACGCATGTTAGGTCTAGGTTAGGCCTGGGATTTGCCCACATCAGGGTCATACTTTCGCAGTTTTAACATACATGTTGACCTGGTCGAGGGTTTTTTCTGCTTTGGATCACGCAGTAAAGTGGTACCACACAGAATCAGTCCATTAAACCTGGTTTGGATCATTATTTTAGAGGATAACGCATGTTAGGTCTAGGTTAGCCCTGGGATTTTCACTCATAAGACTCATACTTTAGCATTCTTGGCATACTTGTTGAACAGAAACAGGGTTATTTCTGGTTTGGTTCACGTAGTAATGTGGTACCACACTGAAACATTAAATTAAATCTGGTCTTGATAAATATTTTAGAGGATAACGCATGTTAGGTTTGGGTTAGGTCTTGGATTTGCCCTCATCAGGCTCATACTTTCGCATATTTCTCATACTTGATGGCTAGATCCTGCGCTTTTTCTGGATTGCATCACGTAGTAATGAAGTACAACACTGAAACAGTCGATTAAACCTGATTTCGATCAATATTTTAGAGGATAACGCAAGTTAGGTCTGGGATAGGTCTGGGATTCGCCCTCATCAGGCTCATACTTTCGCATATTTCTCATACTTGATGGCTAGATCCTGGGTTTTTTCCGGTTTGGGTCACGTAGTAGTGTGGTACCACACTGAAACAGTCGATTAAACCTGGTTTCGAAAAATATTTTTTAGGATAACGCATGTTAGGTCTAGGTTAGGCCGGGGATTTTCACTCATCAGACTCATACTTTCGCATTCTTCACATACTTGTTGAACGGTTCCTGGGTTTTTACTGGTTAGGATCACGTAGTAATGTGGTACCACACTGAAACATTCAATTAAACCTGGTCTTGATAAATAATTTAGAGGATAACGCATGTTAGCTCTGGGATAGGTCTGGGATTTGCCCTCATCAGACTCATACTTTCGCATTCTTCACATACTTGTTGAACGGATCCTGGGTTTTTTCTGGTTTGAATCACGTAGTAATGTGGGACCACACTGAAACAACCAATTAAACCTGATCTTGATAAATATTTTAGAGGACAACGCATGATAGGTCTGGGATAGGTCGGGGATTTGCCCTCATCAGACTCATACTTTCGCACACTTCACATACTCGTTGAACAGATCCTGGGTTATTTTCTGGTTTGGATCACGTAGTAGTGTGGTACCACACTGAAACAGTCCATTAAACCTGGTTTGGATCAATATTTTAGAGGATAACGCATGTTAGGTCTAGGTTAGGTCTGTGATTTTCACTCATCAGACTCATACTTTCGCATTCTTCACATACTTGTTGAACAGATCGTGGGTTTTTTCTTGTTTGGATCACGTAGTAGTGTGGTACCGCACTGAAACAGTCCATTAAACCTGGTTTGGATCAATATTTTAGAGGATAACGCATGTTAGGTCTAGGTTAGGTCTGTGATTTGCACTCATCAGACTCATACTTTCGCATTCTTCACATACTTGTTGAACGGATCCTGGGTTTTTACTGGTTTGGATCACGTAGTAATGTGGTACCACGCTGAAACAGTCAATTCAAACTGGTTTCGATCAATATTTTAGAGGATAACGCATGTTAGCTCTGGGATAGGTCTGGGATTTGCCCTCATCAGACTCATACTTTCGCATTCTTCACATACTTGTTGAACGGATCCTGGGTTTTTTCTGGTTTGGATCACGTAGTAATGTGGGACCACACTGAAACAATTAATTAAACCTGGTCTTGATAAATATTTTAGAGGACAACGCATGATAGGTCTGGGATAGGTCGGGGATTTGCCCTCATCAGACTCATACTTTCGCACACTTCACATACTCGTTGAACAGATCCTGGGTTATTTTCTGGTTTGGATCACGTAGTAGTGTGGTACCACACTGAAACAGTCCATTAAACCTGGTTTGGATCAATATTTTAGAGGATAACGCATGTTAGGTCTAGGTTAGGTCTGTGATTTTCACTCATCAGACTCATACTTTCGCATTCTTCACATACTTGTTGAACAGATCGTGGGTTTTTTCTTGTTTGGATCACGTAGTAGTGTGGTACCACACTGAAACAGTCCATTAAACCTGGTTTGGATCAATATTTTAGAGGATAACGCATGTTAGGTCTAGGTTAGGTCTGTGATTTGCACTCATCAGACTCATACTTTCGCATTCTTCACATACTTGTTGAACGGATCCTGGGTTTTTACTGGTTTGGATCACGTAGTAATGTGGTACCACGCTGAAACAGTCAATTCAAACTGGTTTCGATCAATATTTTAGAGGATAACGCAAGTTTGGTCTGGGATAGTTCTGGGATTCGCCCTCATCAGACTCATACTTTCGCGTTTTTCACATACTTGTTGAACAGATACAGGGTTTCTTATGGTTTGGTTCACGTAGTAATGTGGTACCACACTGAAACATTCAATTAAACCTGGTCTTGATAAATATTTTAGAGGATAACGCATGTTAGGTCTGGGTTAGGACTAGGATTTGCCCCCATCAGGCTCATACTTTCGCATATTTCTCATACTTCATGGCTGGATCCTGGGCTATTTCTGGATTGGATCACGTAGTAATGTGGTACCACACTGAAACTGTCAACTAAACCTGGTTTTGATCAATATTTTAGAGAATAATTCATGTTATGTCTAGGTTATGTCTGGGATTTGCTCTCATCAGGCTCATTCTTTCGCATATTTCTCATACTTGATGGCTAGATCCTGGGCTATTTCTGGATTGGATCACGTAGTAATGTGGTACCACGCTGAAACAGTCATTTAAGCCCTGATTTCGATCAATATTTTAGAGGATAACGCAAGTTAGGTCTGGGATAGGTCTGGGATTCGCCCTCATCAGGCTCATACTTTCGCATATTTCTCATACTTGATGGCTAGATCCTGGGCTCTTTCTGTATTGCATCACGTAGTAATGAAGTACAACACTGAAACAGTCAATTAAACCTGGTTTCCATCAATATCTTAGAGGACAAGGCAAGTTAGGTCTGGGATAGGTCTGGGATTTGCCCTCATCAGGCTCATACTTTCGCGTTTTTCACATACTTGTTGAACAGATCCTGGGTTTTTTCCGGTTTGGGTCACGTAGTAGTGTGGTACCACACTGAAACAGTTGATTAAACCTGGTTTCGATCAATAGTTTTGAGGATAACGCATGTTAGGTCTAGGTTAGGCCGGGGATTTTCACTCATCAGACTCATACTTTCGCATTCTTCACATACTTGATGAACGGTTCCTGGGTTTTTTCTGGTTTGGATCACGTAGTAATGTGGGACCACACTGAAACAATCAATTAAACCTGGTCATGATAAATATTTTAGAGGATAACGCATGTTAGGTCTGGGATAGGTCTAGGATTTGCCCTCGTCAGACTCATACTTTCGCATATTTCTCATACTTCATGGCTAGATCCTGGGCTATTTCTGGATTGGATCACGTAGTAATGTGGTACCACACTGAAACAGTCAATTAAACCTGGTTTCGATCAATATTTTAGAGGATAACGCAAGTTAGGTCTGAGATAGTTCTGGGAATTGCCCTCATCAGGCTCATAACTTCGCGTTTTTCACATACTTGTTGAACAGATCCTGGGGTTTTTCTGGTTTGGGTCAGGTAGTACTGTGGTACCGCACTGAAACAGTCGATTAAACCAGGTTTCGATCAATATTTTTGAGGATAACGCATGTTAGGTCTAGGTTAGGCCTGGGATTTTCACTCATCAGACTCATACTTTAGAATTCTTCACATACTTGTTGAACAGATACAGGGTTTTTTATGGTTTGGTTCACGTAGTAATGTGGTACCACACTGAAACATTCAATTAAACCTGGTCTTGATAAATATTTTAGAGGATAACGCATGTTAGGTCTGGGTTAGGACTAGGATTTGCCCTCATCAGGCTCATACTTTCGCATATTTCTCATACTTCATGGCTAGATCCTGGGCTGTTTCTGGATTGTATCACGTAGTAATGTGGGACCACACTGAAACATTCAATTAAACCTGGTCTTGATAAATATTATAGAGGATAATGAATGTTAGGTATGGGATAGGTCTGGGATTTGCCCTCATCAGACTCATACTTTCGCACACTTCACAAACTCGTTGAACAGATCCTGGGTTATTTTCTGGTTTGGATCACATAGTAATGTGGGACCACACTGAAACAGACGATTAAACCAGGTTTCGATCAATATTTTCGAGGATAACGCATGTTAGGTCTAGGTTAGGCCGGGGTTTTTCACTCATCACACACATACTTTCGCATTCTTCACATACTTGTTGAACGGATCCTGGGTTTTTACTGGTTTGGATCACGTAGTAATGAAGTGCAACACTGAAACAGTCAATTAAACTTGTTTTCCATCAATATTTTAGAAGACAACGCATGTTAGGTCTAGGTTAGGCCTGGGATTTTCACTCATCAGACTCATACTTTCGCATTCTTCACATACTTGTTGAACGGATCCTGGGTTTTTTCGGGTTTGGATCACGTAGTAATGTGGGACCATACTGAAACAATCAATTAAACCTGGTCTTGATAAATATTTTAGAGCATAACGCAAGTTTGGTCTGGGATAGGTCTGGGATTTGCCCTCATCAGACTCATACTTTCGCACACTTCACATACTCGTTGAATAGATCCTGGGTTATTTTCCGGTTTGGATCACATAGTAATGTGGTACCACACTGGAACAGTCGATTAAACCAGGTTTCGATCAATATTTTTGAGGATAACGCATGTTAGGTCTAGGTTAGGCCTGGGATTTTCACTCATCAGACTCATACTTTCGCATTCTTCACATACTTGTTGAACGGATCCTGGGTTTTTTCTGGTTCGGATCACGTAGTAATGTGGGACCACACTGAAACAATCAATTAAACCTGGTCTTGATAAATATTTTAGAGGACAACGCATGTTAGGTCTGGGTTAGGTCTAGGATTTGCCCTCATCAGGCTCATACTTTCGCATATTTCTCATACTTCATGGCTATATCCTGGGATATTTCTGGGTTGCATCACGTACTAATGTGGTACCACACTGAAACAGTCAATTAAACCTGGTTTCGCTCAATATTTTAGAAGGTGGCGCATGTTAGGTCTAGGTTAGGCCTGGGATTTGCCCTCATCAGGGTCATACATTCGCAGTTTTAACATGCATATTGACCTGGTCGAGGGTTTTTTCTGCTTTGGATCACGCAGTAAAGTGGTACCACACTGAAACAGTCGATTAAACCTGGTTTCGATCAATATTTTTGAGGATAACGCATGTAAGGTCTAGGTTAGGCCGGGGATTTTCACTCATCAGACTCATTCTTTCGCATTCTTCACATATTTGTTGAACGGATCCTGGGTTTTTCTGGTATGGATTACGTAGTAATGTGGGACCACACTGAAACAATCAATTAAACCTGGTCTTGATAAATATTATAGAGGATAATGCATGTTAGGTCTGGGATAGGTCTGGGATTTGCCCTCATCAGACTCACACTTTCGCACACTTCACATACTCGTTGAACAGATCCTGGGTTTTTACTGGTTTGGATCACGTAGTAATGTGGTACCACACTGAAACAGTTGATTAAACCTGGTTTCGGTCAATATTTTGAAGGATAACGCATGTTAGGTCTAGGTTAGGCCGAGGATTTTCACTCATCAAACTCATACTTTCGCATTCTCTACATACTTGTTGAACGGATCCAGGGTTTTTACTGGTTTGGATCACGTAGTAATGTGGTACCACACTGAAACATTCAATTAAACCTGGTCTTGATAAATATTTTAGAGGATAACGCATGTTAGGTTTGGGTTAGGTCTAGGATTTGCCCTCATCAGGTTCATACTTTCGCATATTTCTCATACTTCATGGCTAGATCCTGGGCTGTTTCTGGAATGTATCACGTAGTAATGTGGGACCACACAGAAACAATCAATTAAACCTGACCTTGATAAATATTATAGAGGATAATGCATGTTAGGTATGGGATAGGTCTGGGATTTGCCCTCATCAGACTCATACTTTCGCACACTTCACATACTCGTTGAACAGATCCTGGGTTATTTTCTGGTTTGGATCACATAGTAATGTGGTACCACACTGAAACAGACGATTAAACCAGGTTTCGATCAATATTTTTGAGGATAACGCATCTTAGGTCTAGGATAGGCCGGGGTTTTTCACTCATCACACACATACTTTCGCATTCTTCACATACTTGTTGAACGGATCCTGGGTTTTTACTGGTTTGGATCAGGTAGTAATGAAGTGCAACACTGAAACAGTCAATTAAAGCTGATTTCCATCAATATTTTAGAGGACAACGCATGTTAGGTCTAGGTTGGGCCTGGGATTTGCCCACATCAGGGTCATACTTTCGCAGTTTTAACATACATGTTGACCTGATCGAGGGTTTTTTCTGCTTTGGATCACGCAGTAAAGTGGTACCACACCGAAACAGTCGATTAAACCTGGTTTCGATCAATATTTATGAGGAAAACGCATGTAAGGTCTAGGTTAGGCCGGGGATCTTCACTCATCAGACTCATACTTTCGCATTCTTCACATACTTGTTGAACGGATCCTGGGTTTTTCTGGTATGGATTACGTAGTAATGTGGGACCACACTGAAACAATCAATTAAACCTGGTCTTGATAAATATTATAGAGGATAATGCATGTTAGGTCTGGGATAGGTCTGGGATTTGCCCTCATCAGACTCATACTTTCGCACATTTCACATACTCGTTGAACAGATCCTGGGTTATTTTCTGGTTCGGATCACGTAGTAATGCGGTACCACACTGAATCAGTTGATTAAACCTGGTTTCGATCAATATTTTTGAGGATAACGCATGTTAGGTCTAGGTTAGGCCTGGGATTTGCCCTCATCAGGGTCATACATTCGCAGTTTTAACATGCAGGTTGACCTGATCGAGGGTTTTTTCTGCTTTTGATCACGTAATAAAGTGGTACCACAACTAAAGCAGTCAATTAAACCTTGTTTCGATCACTATTTTAGAGGATAACCCAAGTTAGGTCTGGGATAGGTCTGGGATTCGCCCTCATCAGACTCACACTTTCGCACACTTCACATACACGTTGAACAGATCCTGGGTTATTTTCTGGTTTGGATCACATGGTAATGTGGTACCACACTGAAACAGTTGATTAAACCTGGTTTCGATCAATATTTTTGAGGATAACGCATGTTAGGTCTAGGTTAGGCCTGGGATTTGCCCACATCAGGGTCATACTTTCGCAGTTTTAACATACATGTTGACCTGGTCGAGGGTTTTTTCTGCTTTGGATCACGCAGTAAAGTGGTACCACACTGAAACAGTCGATTAAACCTGGTTTCGATCAATATTTTTGAGGATAACGCATGTAAGGTCTAGGTTAGGCCGGGGATTTTCACTCATCAGACTCATTCTTTCGCATTCTTCACATACTTGTTGAACGGATCCTGGGTTTTTCTGGTATGGATTACGTAGTAATGTGGGACCACACTGAAACAATCAATTAAACCTGGTCTTGATAAATATTATAGAGGATAATGCATGTTAGGTCTGGGATAGGTCTGGGATTTGCCCTCATCAGACTCACACTTTCGCACACTTCACATACTCGTTGAACAGATCCTGGGTTTTTACTGGTTTGGATCACGTAGTAATGTGGTACCACACTGAAACAGTTGATTAAACCTGGTTTCGATCAATATTTTGAAGGATAACGCATGTTAGGTCTAGGTTAGGCCGAGGATTTTCACTCATCAAACTCATACTTTCGCATTCTCTACATACTTGTTGAACGGATCCAGGGTTTTTACTGGTTTGGATCACGTAGTAATGTGGTACCACACTGAAACATTCAATTAAACCTGGTCTTGATAAATATTTTAGAGGATAACGCATGTTAGGTTTGGGTTAGGTCTAGGATTTGCCCTCATCAGGCTCATACTTTCGCATATTTCTCATACTTCATGGCTAGATCCTGGGCTGTTTCTGGAATGTATCACGTAGTAATGTGGGACCACACAGAAACAATCAATTAAACCTGACCTTGATAAATATTATAGAGGATAATGCATGTTAGGTATGGGATAGGTCTGGGATTTGCCCTCATCAGACTCATACTTTCGCACACTTCACATACTCGTTGAACAGATCCTGGGTTATTTTCTGGTTTGGATCACATAGTAATGTGGTACCACACTGAAACAGACGCTTAAACCAGGTTTCGATCAATATTTTTGAGGATAACGCATGTTAGGTCTAGGATAGGCCGGGGTTTTTCACTCATCACACATATACTTTCGCATTCTTCACATACTTGTTGAACGGATCCTGGATTTTTACTGGTTTGGATCAGGTAGTAATGAAGTGCAACACTGAAACAGTCAATTAAACCTGTTTTCCATCAATATTTTAGAGGACAACGCATGTTAGGTCTAGGTTAGGCCTGGGATTTGCCTACATCAGGGTCATACTTTCGCAGTTTTAACATACATGTTGACCTGATCGAGGGTTTTTTCTGCTTTGGATCACGCAGTAAAGTGGTGCCACACGGAAACAGTCCATTAAACCTGGTTTGGATGAATATTTTAGAGGATAACGCTTGTTAGGTCTAGGTTAGCCCTGGGATTTTCACTCATCAGACTCATACTTTCGCATTCTTCACATACTTGTTGATCAGATACAGGGTTTTTTCTGGTTTGGTTCACGTAGTAATGTGGTACCACACTGAAACATTCAATTAAACCTGGTCTTGATAAATATTTTAGAGGATAACGCATGTTAGGTCTAGGTTAGGCCTGGGATTTTCACTCATCAGACTCATACTTTCGCATTCTTCACATACTTGTTGAACGGATCCTGGGTTTTTTCTGGTTTGGATCACGTAGTAATGTGGGACCACACTGAAACAATCAATTAAACCTGGTCTTGATAAATATTTTAGAGGATAACGCATGTTTGGTCTGGGTTAGGTCTAGGATTTGCCCTCGTCAGGCTCATACTTTCGCATATTTCTCATACTTCATGGCTACATCCTGGGCTATTTCTGGATTGGATCACGTAGTAATGTGGTACCACACTGAAACAGTCGATTAAACCAGGTTTCGATCAATATTTTTGAGGATAACGCAAGTTAGGTCTGGGATAGGACTGGGATTTGCCCTCATCAGGCTCATACTTTCGCGTTTTTCACATACTTGTTGAACAGATCCTGGGTTTTTTCCGGTTTGGGTCAGGTAGTAGTGTGGTACCACACTGGAACAGTCGATGAAACCTGGTTTTGATCAATATTTTAGAGAATAATTCATGTTAGGTCTAGGATAGGTCTGGGATTTTCACTCATCAGACACATACTTTCGCGTTTTTCACATACTTGTTGAACAGATCCAGGGTTTTTTCTGGTTTGGGTCACGTAGTAATGTGGTACCATACTGAAACAGTCGATTAAACCAGGTTTCGATCAATATTTTTGAGGATAACGCATGTTAGGTCTAGGTTAGGTCTGGGATTTTCACTCATGAGACTCATACTTTCGCATTCTTCACATACTTGTTGAACGGATCCTGGGTTTTTTCGGGTTTGGATCACGTAGTAATGTGGGACCACACTGAAACAATCAATTAAACCTGGTCTTGATAAATATTTTAGAGGATAACGCAAGTTTGGTCTGGGATAGGTCTGGGATTTGCCCTCATCAGACTCATACTTTCGCACACTTCACATACTCGTTGAACAGATCCTGGGTTATTTTCTGGTTTGGATCACATAGTAATGTGGTACCACACTGAAACAGTCGATTAAACCAGGTTTCGATCAATATTTTTGAGGATAACCCATGTTAGGTCTAGGTTAGGCCTGGGATTTTCACTCATCAGACTCATACTTTCGCATTCTTCACATACTTGTTGAACGGATCCTGGGTTTTTTCTGGTTTGGATCACGTAGTAATGTGGGACCACACTGAAACAATCAATTAAACCTGGTCTTGATAAATATTTTAGAGGACAACGCATGTTAGGTCTGGGTTACGTCTAGGATTTGCCCTCATCAAGCTCATACTTTCGCATATTTCTCATACTTCATGGCTATACCCTGGGATATTTCTGGATTGCATCACGTAGTAATGTGGTACCACACTGAGACAGTCAATTAAACCTGGTTTCGCTCAATATTTTAGAAGATGGCGCATGTTAGGTCTAGGTTAGGCCTGGGATTTGCCCTCATCAGGGTCATACATTCGCAGTTTTAACATGCATGTTGACCTGATCGAGGGTTTTTTCTGCTTTTGATCACGTAGTAAAGTGGTACCACAACTAAAGCAGTCAATTAAACCTGGTTTCGATCACTATTTTAGAGGATAACGCAAGTTAGGTCTGGGATAGGTCTCGGATTATCCCTCATCAGACTCATACTTTCGCACACTTCACATACTCGTTGACAAGAACCTGGGTTTTTTTCTGGTTTGGATCACGTAGTAATGTGGTACCACACTGAAACAGTCGATTAATCCTGGTTTCGATTAATATTTTTGAGGATAACGCATGTTAGGTCTGGGTTAGGTCTAGGATTTGCCCCAACAGGCTCATACTTTCGCATATTTCTCATACTTCATGGCTGGATCCTGGGCTATTTCTGGATTGGATCACGTAGAAACGTGGTACCACATTGAAACAGTCAATTAAACCTGGTTTTGATGAATATTTTAGAGAATAATTCATGTTTGGTCTAGGTCAGGTCTGGGATTTGCTCTCATCAGGCTCATTCTTTCGCATATTTCTCATACTTGATGGCTAGATCCTGGGCTTTTTCCGGATTTCATCACGTAGTAATGAAGTACAACACTGAAACAGTCAATTAAATCTGGTTTCCATCAATATTTTAGAGGGCAACGCATGTTAGGTCTAGGTTAGGCCTGGGATTTGCCCTCATCAGGATCATACTTTCGCAGTTTTAACATACATGTTGACGTGATCGAGGGTTTTTTCTGCTTTGGATCACGTAGTAACGTGGTACCACACTGAAACAGTCCATTAAACCTTGTTTGGATCAATATTTTAGAGGATAACGCATGTTAGGTCTAGGATAGCCCTGGGATTTTCGCTCATCAGACTCATACTTTCGCATTCTTCACATACTTGTTAAACAGATACAGGGTTTTTTCTGGTTTGGATCACATAGTAATGTGGTACCACACTGAAACAGACGATTAAACCAGGTTTCGATCAATATTTTTGAGGATAACGCATGTTAGGTCTAGGTTAGGCCGAGGATTTTCACTCATCAGACTCATACTTTCGCATTCTTCACATACTTGTTGAACGGATCCTGGGTTTTTACTGGTTTGGATCACGTAGTAATGTGGTACCACACTGAAACAGTCAATTAAACCTGGTTTCGATCAATATTTAAGAGAATAATTCATGTTAGGTCTAGGTTAGGTCTGGGATTTGCTCTCATCAGACTCATTCTTTCGCATAATTCTCATACTTGATGGCTAGATCCTGGGCTTTTCCTGGATTGCATCACGTAGTAATGAAGTACAACACTGAAACAGTCAATTAAATATGGTTTCCATCAATATTTTAGAGGACAACGCATGTTAGGTCTAGGTGAGGCCAGGGATTTGCCCTCATCAGGGTCATACTTTCGCAGTTTTAACATACATGTTGGCCTGATCGAGGGTTTTTTCTGCTTTGGATCACGTAGTAAAGTGGTACCACACTGAAGCAGTCCATTAAACCTGGTTTGGATCAATATTCTAGAGGATAACGGATGTTAGGTTTGGGTTAGGTCTCGGATTTGCCCTCATCAGGCTCATACTTTCGCATATTTCTCATACTTCATGGCTAGATCCTGGGCTGTTTCTGGCTTGTATCACGTAGTAATGTGGTACCATGCTGAAACAGTCAATTAAACCTGGTTTCGATCAATATTTTAGAGGATAACGCAAGTTAGGTCTGGGATAGGTCTGGGATTCGCCCTCATCAGGCTCATACTTTCACGTTTTTCACATACTTGTTGAACTGATACTGGGTTTTTTCTGGTTGGGATCACGCAGCAATGTGGTACCACACTGAAACAGTCGATTAAACCTGGTTTTGATCAATATTATAGAGGATAACGCAAGTTTGGTCTGGGATAGGTCTGGGATTTTCACTCATCAGACTCATACTTTCGCATTCTTCACATACTTGTTGAACAGATCCTGGGTTTTTTCTGGTTTGGGTCAGGTAGTAATGTGGTACCACACTGAAACAGTCGATTAAACCAGTTTTCGATCAATATTTTTGAGGATAACGCATGTTAGGTCTAGGTTAGGTCTGGGATTTTCACTCATGAGACTCATACTTTCGCATTCTTCACATACTTGTTGAACGGATCCTGGGTTTTTTCGGGTTTGGATCACGTAGTAATGTGGGACCACACTGAAACAATCAATTAAACCTGGTCTTGATAAATATTTTAGAGGATAACGCAAGTTTGGTCTGGGATAGGTCTGGGATTTGGCCTCATCAGACTCATACTTTCGCACACTTCACATACTCGTTGAACAGATCCTGGGTTATTTTCTGGTTTGGATCACATAGTAATGTGGTACCACACTGAAACAGTCGATTAAACCAGGTTTCGATCAATATTTTTGAGGATAACCCATGTTAGGTCTAGGTTAGGCCTGGGATTTTCACTCATCAGACTCATACTTTCGCATTCTTCACATACTTGTTGAACGGATCCTGGGTTTTTTCTGGTTTGGATCACGTAGTAATGTGGGACCACACTGAAACAATCAATTAAACCTGGTCTTGATAAATATTTTAGAGGACAACGCATGTTAGGTCTGGGTTACGTCTAGGATTTGCCCTCATCAAGCTCATACTTTCGCATATTTCTCATACTTCATGGCTATACCCTGGGATATTTCTGGATTGCATCACGTAGTAATGTGGTACCACACTGAAACAGTCAATTAAACCTGGTTTCGCTCAATATTTTAGAAGATGGCGCATGTTAGGTCTAGGTTAGGCCTGGGATTTGCCCTCATCAGGGTCATACATTCGCAGTTTTAACATGCATGTTGACCTGATCGAGGGTTTTTTCTGCTTTTGATCACGTAGTAAAGTGGTACCACAACTAAAGCAGTCAATTAAACCTGGTTTCGATCACTATTTTAGAGGATAACGCAAGTTAGGTCTGGGATAGGTCTCGGATTATCCCTCATCAGACTCATACTTTCGCACACTTCACATACTCGTTGACAAGAACCTGGGTTTTTTTCTGGTTTGGATCACGTAGTAATGTGGTACCACACTGAAACAGTCGATTAATCCTGGTTTCGATTAATATTTTTGAGGATAACGCATGTTAGGTCTGGGTTAGGTCTAGGATTTGCCCCAACAGGCTCATACTTTCGCATATTTCTCATACTTCATGGCTGGATCCTGGGCTATTTCTGGATTGGATCACGTAGAAACGTGGTACCACATTGAAACAGTCAATTAAACCTGGTTTTGATGAATATTTTAGAGAATAATTCATGTTTGGTCTAGGTCAGGTCTGGGATTTGCTCTCATCAGGCTCATTCTTTCGCATATTTCTCATACTTGATGGCTAGATCCTGGGCTTTTTCCGGATTTCATCACGTAGTAATGAAGTACAACACTGAAACAGTCAATTAAACCTGGTTTCCATCAATATTTTAGAGGGCAACGCATGTTAGGTCTAGGTTAGGCCTGGGATTTGCCCTCATCAGGATCATACTTTCGCAGTTTTAACATACATGTTGACGTGATCGAGGGTTTTTTCTGCTTTGGATCACGTAGTAACGTGGTACCACACTGAAACAGACCATTAAACCTTGTTTGGATCAATATTTTAGAGGATAACGCATGTTAGGTCTAGGATAGCCCTGGGATTTTCGCTCATCAGACTCATACTTTCGCATTCTTCACATACTTGTTAAACAGATACAGGGTTTTTTCTGGTTTGGATCACATAGTATGTGGTACCACACTGAAACAGACGATTAAACCAGGTTTCGATCAATATTTTTGAGGATAACGCATGTTAGGTCTAGGTTAGGCCGGGGTTCTTCACTCATCACACTCATACTTTCGCATTCTTCACATACTTGTTGAACGGATCCTGGGTTTTTACTGGTTTGGATCACGTAATAATGAAGTGCAACACTGAAACAGTCAATTAAACCTGGTCCTGAAAAATATTTTAGAGGATAACGCATGTTAGGTTTGGGTTAGGTCTAGGATTTGCCCTCATCAGGCTCATACTTTCGCATATTTCTCATACTTCATGGCTAGATCCTGGGCTGTTTCTGGATTGTATCACGTAGTAATGTGGGACCACACTGAAACAATCAATTAAACCTGGTCTTGATAAATATTATAGAGGATAATGCATGTTAGGTCTGGGATAGGTCTGGGATTTGCCCTCATCAGGTTTATATTTTCGCATTCTTCACATACTTGTTGAACGGATCCTGGGTTTTTTCTGGTTTGGATCACGTAGTAATGTGGTACCACACTGAAACATTCAATTAAACCTGGTCTTGATAAATATTTTAGAGGATAACGCATGTAAGGTCTAGGTTAGGCCGGGGATTTTCACTCATCAGACTCATACTTTCGCATTCTTCACATACTTGTTGAACGGATCCTGGGTTTTTCTGGTATGGATTACGTAGTAATGTGGGACCACACTGAAACAATCAATTAAACCTGGTCTTGATAAACATTATAGAGGATAATGCATGTTAGGTCTGCGATAGGTCTGGGATTTGCCCTCATCAGGTTCATATTTTCGCGTTCTTCACATACTTGTTGAACAGATCCCTGGCTTTTTCTGCTTTGGATCACATAGTAATGTGGTACCACACTGAAACAGTCGATTAAACCTAGTTTCGATCAATATTTTTGAGGATAACGCATGTTAGGTCTAGGTTAGGCCTGGGATTTTCACTCATCAGACTCATACTTTTTTTTTTTTTTTTTGTCGTGGGGAAAATCTTCGAAAGACTCCCTCCCTCCTCCTTGGGGAGAGGTGGGAGGGGTGTGTGGGATTCCCCGCGCCCGTACAACGAGAGGCGCGGGACCTACCCACTAAAAACCACACGGTGACCCTTCGGCACGCTTTGGGAGGATGCCGGGAATCGCTCGAAGCATTCTTCCGGTATCCTCCCCGTGGCCGCGCTTTCGCGCCCATCCCCCGGGGGGACAATCGGTCCCCCCAGTAGACACACTGCCTCATAGCGGCGGGACGGGGCCACTCCATCCCGCCGCTATCCGTCCCGGGGCCGCGTTTAGTGGCGGCTGCGAGCCCCACCTCGCAACCGCCCGCGACCCCGTTTCCACCCCTCGGCGGCCGGGCGTTCATGGCCGCACCAGACCGCCGAGGGTGCCTCCCCTTGCGTCGGACCGATAGGGGGAGGCATTCCTACCCCCAACCGGTCCGACCCGGCGCCGCCTGGCGGGAGGAGGGTCCCCTCAGGACCCCCCTCCCAGCCTAGGTCATCCGCCACGCCGAGGCGGCCGCCCGCGACGCCTCGCGACCGGGCGACGACCTCGGGCCACCGCACGAGCGCGCGCTTCAGCACGCCGCTGAAGCTCGCGCTCCCTCCCCGCGGCCTCCTTCTGCAACATTACGTTCTCGCAGAAGGAGGCCACGGCCCTCCATTTCTCCTCGCTGCCGAGCATGGCGCGCACCACGCCCGGCAGCGAGACATCCCGCCCGACGACGCCGACCAGGACACGGCGCTCCCCCTCCCACGCGGGGCATACCTCCAGGGTATGATCCGCCGTGTCCTGCTCAGCGTCGCAGTGGCAGCAACGCGCCTTCGGCTCCTTCCCTATCCGGCAGAGGTATCTTCCGAAGCTGCCATGCCCGGAAAATACCTGTGCCAGCCGGTAGGTGAGGCTGCCATGGCCTCTGTCCAGCCACTCCTTCAGGAGTGGCCGAACAGCCCCGACAGTCCGGTGCCCCGCGGTTGGCAGAGCCAGCCGCTCCTGCCACGCGAGCAACACGGACTGCCGGGCCTGGCGCTTCAAATCGCCCCAAGCAGGTTCCTGCCCGCCCGGGACCGCCCCCACCCCCGCGCGACGGTCGACGCGGTGCCGGTACATCACCGCGTGCGACCGCGCGAGCAGGTCCATGGGCGGCATCCCCGCTAGAACCGTCGCCGCCTCATGTGACATGGTCCGATACCCGCGGACGACCCTGAGCGCCATGCGCCTCTGCACCCGACGCAGCATAGTCATGCTGCGCCGGGAGGCAGCCAGGTCGTCCGCCCAGACGGGGGCCCCGTATAGGGCCACCGACTGGACCATTGCCACATAGAGGCGACGAACTCGACCCGCCGGGCCCCCCAGGTTGGGCAGGATCCGGCCCAGAGCCGCAACCATCCTTTCCAACCGGGGGACCAGGCAGCGGAAATGCTTCTCGAAACGCCAGTGGCTATCGAGGATCAGCCCCAGATACCTGATCTGGGGCTTCACCTCGATGTCAGCCCCACCCACCCGAATCAGAGGGGGTGGCGGATCCTGCCGAGGTGAATGAAACGCAATCACCTCGGTCTTATGGACCGCCACCGTCATCCCCATCCCCCTGATCCGGTCGACGACACGTTGCGACCCCTCCTCCGCGCGACGCATGGCCCTCCCCCAGTGCGCCCCGACGGCCAGCACCAGTGTGTCATCCGCATAACACACCGTGCTGACGCCGTCGGGGAGGCCGGCCCGCAACACCGAGTCGTACGCGATGTTCCACAGGAGTGGCCCGAGGACCGACCCCTGCGGAACACCGCAGTACACCTCCCTCCGCATATCACCATCCCGGCCCGGATACTCGATCCACCTGCCGCGGAGATAATCCCCGACGACCGCCCTGAGACAAGGGGGGACTCGATGATATTCCAGCCCCCTCCTTATCCCTTCCCAGGGGAGGGTGTTAAAGGCATTGGCAATATCCAAGGATATTGCCAATGCCACCCCTCCCCGGGAGACGACCGCCTCCGAGAGGGCCCTCACACGACCTATCGCGTCGATAGTCGATCGGCCCGCCCGGAAACCGAACTGGCAGTCGGCCAGACCGGGATGACCCCGCGACAGGTGCTCGACGTGGCGGGCAGCAATCACACGCTCGAAGAGCTTGCCCACCTCGTCGAGGAGACAAATGGGCCGGTATGCGGAGGGAGACTCCGCGGGCCGACCCTCCTTCCGGAGGAGGACCATCCTCGCCACCTTCCAACTGGGGGGGAATCGCCCGTCCCTCAGGCAGCGGTCGAACAACCGCCTGAGGTCGGCCCCAAGGACGCCCTGGGTCAAGACCCAAACCCGGCCGGGCACACCATCCGGACCCGGGGCCGTGTTACGAACCCCGAGCCGTCTGATGGCCGCTGCCAGCTCCTCCTGCGTGACCCCCAGCTCGGCCGTCCACTCCACTGGGACAGCCGCCGCCGCCGGAGGACGCGGTCCCCTCTCCCCAATTGGGAAGAGTGTATTGACCACGTCCTCCAGCAGCCGGGGGTCAAGACCCTCGGTGACGGGGGGCGCCCACGGGCGGAGCTTATTCAGCACCACCTTATATGGGCGCCCCCATGGATCGCCATCAAGGGTCTGGAGGAGCTCCTTCCATGCCTGGGTCTTGGCCCGTTTGATGGCGACCTGCAGAGCAACCCGCGCCACGCGGTATGCTCCATACAGGTCATCAGCTGCCCTCGCTCGCGCCACGCCGTCGCCTGTACGTTGACGACGGCGCGCGCGGGTGTACTGGCGTCGGGCGCGGACAGTCACGACTCGCAACTCCGCGATCGCGTCCGACCACCAGTACACCGCCCGACGAGGAGAAGCTCGCCCGACCCGAGGCATCGCCGCGTCGCAAATACCCGCGACCAATGCTCCGAGCCGGGCGACCTCCTCCTCTATGCTCGGCAACTCGGCCGCTCCCTGCGGCCAAGTTGCAGCGAGGGCAGCTGCCATCAGGGCGTCCTTGTCCAGGCGCCGAAGTGCCCAGCGGCGTGGTGGGGTGCCACGCAGGCGGCCGTGTCGGGATGCACTCGCGGCGGCAGAGACCTCCATCCGGATGTACCGGTGATCGGAGAGTGTCCCTGCCCCCGCGACCACGTGCCAACCCGACACCATGCGCACGGCGTTGGGGGTCGCGAATCCAACATCCACGATGGACCCCCCATATCGCCGCACGCATGTGTGCTCCGACCCCCGGTTCAATACCCGGAGGTCGAGCCCCGCCGCCCAATCGCCCAGGATCCCGCCGCGAACGGAGGTCCTGGGGGATCCCCAAGCCACCGACTTGGCATGAAAATCCCCCAGGACCAGCACCGGCCGGGCCGCGTAGCGCTGCACGCATGCCGCGACCTCGGCCAAGTACAGCTCGAACGCAGCGTGACCGCTACGGGGCGAAATGTAGCACCCCACCACAGCGACTCCCCCCCAGTCCACGGCGACGAATCCCCGACCGCGCTCCAACAAGGAGAACGGTGGGGACCCGTCGCCCCCTCCCCATACCGTCGCCACCAAGCCGTCCGCGTCGCCCACCCAATGAGGGTGATCAGGGACGCGGTACGGCTCGGCGGCGACCGCCAGGCCAACCCCCCACTCCGCGAGGACTTGGGACATCAAGTCCTGTGCCGCGCGGCAGTGGTTGAGGTTGGCCTGGAGGAGGAGGCGGGGCGGCATTAATTAATGGCCGCGCCAGCCTCCTCCCGGCCGTCCGTCCCCGTAGCACCGTCCACCTCCATGGAGAACGATGCCACCGCCCTCGGCACCGGAGCCGGTGCAGCCCGCCTCTTCCTCTCCTTCCGGGAGGGGGGGGAGCACTTCTTGCTCCCCACCCTGTGATCGGCTGGCCTCCCCATGTCCGCACACAGCGGGCAGTGGGGGGCCGCCGAGCACTGGCTCGCACGGTGCTCTTTGGCACCGCAGCGGTAACACTGACCGCTGCGGTCCACCGGCGAGGTGCACCACTGCCTCACGTGCCCCAATTCGAGGCAGCGGTGACACTGGAGCGGGCGCGGCGCGAGGATTTCCACTCGCGCCGAAACCCACCCCACCAACACCCTCCCGGATTCCGCCACCTTACGGGCGGCGGAGAGGGGGCACCGGGCCCACACCGACCCAAGGCCGGAGGGCGACCTGCGGATCTCTCCGATCCGCAGGTCCT
The DNA here is from genome assembly GCF_051014445.1 of Colletes latitarsis. Taxonomy (NCBI): domain Eukaryota; kingdom Metazoa; phylum Arthropoda; class Insecta; order Hymenoptera; family Colletidae; genus Colletes; species Colletes latitarsis. The sequence goes on along the minus strand of NW_027488373.1, from coordinate 6,687,943 downwards.
CCACAGGACAGTCCCCCGCCCTCGCAAGGGCACGGGACACATCCTGTGCGCTGACCGAGTCGTCCAGCCCACAAACGCGCATCTCCGTGCGCTTCGTGGGCCGGGCGACCCGGACACCTCGCTCGCCCAGCTGCTCCCGGAGCCTCTGGGCGAGACGATCCGCCTTCGCGCCGCCTTCTGCACCGGGGATCTCCAGCAAGAGACCCCCGGTCACGGCCCTCTTCGCCCTCACGGAGGCGATGCCCAGCTCTTCCAGGGAGATATTCTCCCTGGCGAGCCGCATCGCCTCCGCGAGGGTCAGGTCGCCCCCCTGCGCAACGGTCAGCGTCACCGCTGCCGTTTTTGGGGGACGACCTGGTCGTGCCTTCCCGACCTTCGCGGCCTTTACCTTGGCCGCCGGCGGCGGAGGCGGAGGCTGCGGTTGCGAGGCCTTCCTCGCCGCCCGCTTCGCCTTCCGCCCCACCACCTCACTCCACGCCACCCCCCCTTGGGAGGGTGCTGTGGAGGACGCGACCACCGCGACCACGGGTACACCACCCCCCTTGGGGGTCGCGACCCGGGGCCCTGGTGCCGCAACGCTGGGCGGAGCCTTCACTCCGCCCTTCTTTGCCTTCCCCGACTGTACCGGAACAGGTCGGGGAGGCACCGCCTTCCTGCTGACCGCTCTTCCGGCGAGGAGCTCCTCCCGGAAGGCGGCCAGCTTGCCATCAATCATGTCCCCAATCCTCCTCAGAAGATCGTCTTCTGAGGAGGACGGGGACTTCTTCACGGGCGGAGTGCGGGTGGAGGGGCCCGCGGTGCCCCGCACCACTGCCGCCGCACTCCGCTTATTTACCTCCGCCGAGGGACGCGGCGGTGGAGGAGGAGGGAGGATGGGAGGGAGGGCCGCGCTGTTCCACAGCGCCTCTGCCCTCCTCCTCCCCTGTCGCTCCTCCTCCATTAGGAGCTGCAGACGGGCGTTCCGCCCTCTGAGCTCCCGCGCCGCCTCCCTCATTTCCTCCGCCGCGGCCTTCAGGGCCTCCGCGCCACCGCTTTTCTCCCCCTTAAAGGCGCAGGCAGCGGCGACTTTCTCCACCCGCCTCAGGGACGAGGAGATCCTCTCCGATATCTCCTCGGTCACCTCGTCCCTGAGGCAACTCAGCCTCACCGACGGGCTCATCGCCCCGCCCACCTCGACGACGGCCTGCCCCGTCCTCTTCCTCTTAGAGCCTATGTGGCTCGTGCTGGAGGAGAAGGACGAGACCGACGCCGTCTCGTCGTCCTCCTCCACCCTCCACGAAGCTGGACCTGGCGCTGAGTGGGGCGCGAGCGCCGCCACCCTAACCCCAACCCCGTCTCCGTCCTCCCCAACCGACAAAACCCGCCCCATCGCCATTTTATTTTCTGTGTCCATAAAAATCCCACGAGATGGTCGGAAATAAAGGTCCACCCGGGCAGAGCCGCCTTACCCGGGTAAGCCTAATACTCCGGGGGTTCGGCAGGTTCCCCGGAGGTGGTCGCTTGGGATTGGGCCTTCTCCCCCAACCATGCATCCCATCGCCGCGCACCATAGCTTAGGATTGGAGGGCGATTTTATAGAGTCGCCATACTCGTGGCCCAGGCGGTTAAGCCAAGACCCCCGTTCCTCCTGCCGTCACGTACCATTCACAAAACCAATAGGGAATTGTGAATGGGTCGTTGTGACGAATCACGCACATACTTTCGCATTCTTCACATACTTGTTGAACGGATCCTGGGTTTTTACTGGTTTGGATCACGTAGTAATGAAGTGCCACACTGAAACAGTCAATTAAACCTGTTTTCCATCAATATTTTAGAGGACAACGCATGTTAGGTCTAGGTTAGGCCTGGGATTTGCCTACATCAGGGTCATACTTTCGCAGTTTTAACATACATGTTGACCTGATCGAGGGTTTTTTCTGCTTTGGATCACGCAGTAAAGTGGTGCCACACGGAAACAGTCCATTAAATCTGGTTTGGATGAATATTCTAGAGGATAACGCTTGTTAGGTCTAGGTTAGCCCTGGGATTTTCACTCATCAGACTCATACTTTCGCATTCTTCACATACTTGTTGATCAGATACAGGGTTTTTTCTGGTTTGGTTCACGTAGTAATGTGGTACCACACTGAAACATTCAATTAAACCTGGTCTTGATAAATATTTTAGAGGATAACGCATGTTAGGTCTGGGATAGGTCTGCGATTTTCACTCATCAGACTCATACTTTCGCATTCTTCACATACATGTTGAACGGATCCTGGGTTTTTCTGGTTTGGATCACGTAGTAATGTGGGACCACACTGAAACAATCAATTAAACCTGGTCTTGATAAATATTTTAGAGGATAACGCATGTTTGGTCTGGGTTAGGTCTAGGATTTGCCCTCGTCAGGCTCATACTTTCGCATATTTCTCATACTTCATGGCTACATCCTGGGCTATTTCTGGATTGGATCACGTAGAAATGTGGTACCACATTGAAACAGTCAATTAAACCTGGTTTTGATCAATATTTTAGAGAATAATTCATGTTAGGTCTAGGATAGGTCTGGGATTTTCACTCATCAGACACATACTTTCGCGTTTTTCACATACTTGTTGAACAGATCCAGGGTTTTTTCTGGTTTGGGTCACGTAGTAATGTGGTACCACACTGAAACATTCAATTAAACCTGGTCTTGCTAAATATTTTAGAGGTTAACGCATGTTAGGTCTGGGTTAGGACTAGGATTTGCCCCCATCAGGCTCATACTTTCGCATATTTCTCATACTTCATGGCTGGATCCTGGGCTATTTCTGGATTGGATCACGTAGTAATGTGGGACCACACTGAAACTGTCAATTAAACCTGGTTTTGATCAATATTTTAGAGAATAATTCATGTTATGTCTAGGTGAGGTCTGGGATTTGCTCTCATCAGGCTCATTCTTTCGCATATTTCTCATACTTGATGGCTAGATCCTGCGCTTTTTCAGGATTGCATCATGTAGTAATGAAGTACAACACTGAAACAGTCAATTAAACCTGGTTTCCATCAATATTTTAGAGGACTACGCATGTTAGGTCTAGGTTAGGCCTGGGATTTGCCCTCATCAGGGTCATACTTCCGCAGGTTTAACATACATGTTGACCTAATCGAGGGTTTTTTCTGCTTTGGATCACGTAGTAAAGTGGTACCACACTGAAACAGTCCATTAAACCTGGTTTGGATCAATATTTTAGAGGATAACGCATGTTAGGTCTAGGTTAGCCCTGGGATTTTCACTCATCAGACTCATACTTTAGCATTCTTCACATACTTGTTGAACAGATACAGGGTTTCTTATGGTTTGGTTCACGTGGTAATGTGGTACCACACTGAAACATTCAATTAAACCTGGTCTTGATAAATATTTTAGAGGATAACGCATGTTATGTCTAGGTTATGTCTGGGATTTGCTCTCATCAGGCTCATTCTTTCGCATATTTCTCATACTTGATGGCTAGATCCTGGGCTATTTCTGGATTGGTTCACGTAGTAATGTGGTACCACGCTGAAACAGTCAATTAAGCCTGATTTCGATCAATATTTTAGAGGATAACGCAAGTTAGGTCTGGGATAGGTCTGGGATTCGCCCTCATCAGGCTCATACTTTCGCATATTTCTCATACTTGATGGCTAGATCCTGGGCTTTTTCTGTATTGCATCACGCAGTAATGAAGTACAACACTGAAACAGTCAATTAAACCTGGTTTCCATCAATATCTTAGAGGACAAGGCAAGTTAGGTCTGGGATAGGTCTGGGATTTGCCCTCATCAGGCTCATACTTTCGCGTTTTTCACATACTTGTTGAACAGATCCTGGGTTTTTTCCGGTTTGGGTCACGTAGTAGTGTGGTACCACACTGAAACAGTTGATTAAACCTGGTTTCGATCAATAGTTTTGAGGATAACGCATGTTAGGTCTAGGTTAGGCCGGGGATTTTCACTCATCAGACTCATACTTTCGCATTCTTCACATACTTGTTGAACGGATCCTGGGTTTTTTCTGGTTTGGATCACGTAGTAATGTGGGACCACACTGAAGCAGTCAATTACGCCTGGTTTCGATCAATGTTTTGGAGAATATTTCATGTTAGGTCTAGGTTAGGTCTGGGATTTGCTCTCATCAGGCTCATTCTTTCGCATATTTCTCATACTTGATGGCTAGATCCTGGGCTTTTTCTGGATTGCATCACGTAGTAATGAAGTACAACACTGAAACTGTAAATTTAACCTGGTCTCCATCAATATTTTAGAGGACAACGCTTGTCAGGTCTAGGTTAGGCCTGGGATTTGCCCTCATCAGGGTCATACTTTCGCAATTTTAACATACATGTTGGCCTGATCGAGGGTTATTTCTGCTTTGGATCGCGTAGTGGAGTGGTACCACACTGAAGCAGTCCATTAAACCTGCTTTGGATCAATATTTTAGAGGATAACGCATGTTAGGTTTGGGTTAGGTCTAGGATTTGCCCTCATCAGGCTCATACTTTCGCATATTTCTCATACTTCATGGCTAGATCCTGGGCTGTTTCTGGATTGTATCACGCAGTAATGTGGTACCACGCTGAAACAGTCAATTAAAACTGGTTTCGATCAATATTTTAGAGGATAACGCAAGTTAGGTCTGGGATAGGTCTGGGATTCGCCCTTATCAGGCTCATACTTTCGCGTTTTTCACATACTTGTTGAACGGATCCTGGGTTTTTTCTGGTTTGGATCACGTAGTAATGTGGGACCACACTGAAACAATCAATTAAACCTGGTCATGATAAATATTTTAGAGAATAATTCATGTTAGGTCTAGGTTAGTTCTGGGATTTGCTCTCATGAGGCTCATTCTTTCGCATATCTCCCATACTTGATGGCTAGATCCTGGGCTTTTTCTGGATTGCATCACGTAGTAATGAAGTACAACACTGAAACAGTCAATTAAACCTGGTTTCCATCAATATCTTAGAGGACAACGCAAGTTAGGTCTGGGATAGGTCTGGGATTTGCTCTCATCAGGCTCATACTTTCGCGTTTTTTACATACTTGTTGAACAGATCCTGGGTTTTTTCTGGTTTGGATCACGTAGTAATGTGGGACCACACTGAAACAATCAATTAAACCTGGTATTGATAAATATTTTAGAGGATAACGCATGTTAGGTCTAGGTTAGCCCTGGGATTTTCACTCATCAGACTCATACTTTAGAATTCTTCACATACTTGTTGAACAGATACAGGGTTTTTTATGGTTTGGTTCACGTAGTAATGTGGTACCACACTGAAACATTCAATTAAACCTGGTCTTGATAAATATTTTAGAGGATAACGCATGTTAGGTCTGGGTTAGGACTAGGATTTGCCCCCATCAGGCTCATACTTTCGCATAAGTCTCATACATCATGTCTGGATCCTGGGCTATTTCTGGATTGGATCACGTAGTAATGTGGTACCACACTGAAACAGTCAATTAAACCTGGTTTTGATCAATATTTTAGAGAACAATTCATGTTAGGTCTAGGTTGGGTCTGGGATTTGCTCTCATCAGGCTCATTCTTTCGCATATTTCTCATACTTGATGGCTAGATCCTGGGCTTTTTCTGGATTCCATCGCGTAGTAATGAAGTACAACACTGAAACAGTCAATTAAACCTGGTTTCCATCAATATTTTAGAGGACAACGCATGTTAGGTCTAGGTTTGGCCTGGGATTTGCCCTCATCAGGGTCATACTTCCGCAGTTTTAACATACATGTTGACCTGATCGAGGGTTTTTTCTGCTTTGGATCACGTAGTAAAGTGGTACCACACTGAAACAGTCCATTAAACGTGGTTTGGATCAATATTTTAGAGGAAAACGCATGTTAGGTCTGGGTTAGCCCTGGGATTTTCACTCATCAGACTCATACTTTCGCATTCTTCACATACTTGTTGAACAGATCCTGGGTTTTTTATGGTTTGGTTCACGTAGTAATGTGGTACCACACTGAAACATTCAATTAAACCTGGTCTTGCTAAATACTTTAGAGGTTAACGCATGTTAGGTCTGGGTTAGGACTAGGATTTGCCCCCATCAGGCTCATACTTTCGCATATTTCTCATACTTTATGGCTGGATCCTGGGCTATTTCTGGATTGGATCACGTAGTAATGTGGTACCACACTGAAACTGTCAATTAAACCTGGGTTTGATCAATATTTTAGAGAATAATTCATGTTATGTCTAGGTGAGGTCTGGGATTTGCTCTCATCAGGCTCATTCTTTCGCATATTTCTCATACTTGATGGCTAGATCCTGCGCTTTTTCTGGATTGCATCATGTAGTAATGAAGTACAACACTGAAACAGTCAATTAAACCGGGTTTCCATCAATATTTTAGAGGACAACGCATGTTAGGTCTAGGTTAGGCCTGGGATTTGCCCTCATCAGGGTCATACTTCCGCAGTTTTAACATACATGTTGACCTAATCGAGGGTTTTTTCTGCTTTGGATCACGTAGTAAAGTGGTACCACACTGAAACAGTCCATTAAACCTGGTTTGGATCAATATTTTAGAGGATAACGCATGTTAGGTCTAGGTTAGCCCTGGGATTTTCACTCATCAGACTCATACTTTAGCATTCTTCACATACTTGTTGAACAGATACAGGGTTTCTTATGGTTTGGTTCACGTAGTAATGTGGTACCACACTGAAACATTCAATTAAACCTGGTCTTGATAAATATTTTAGAGGATAACGCATGTTAGGTCTGGGTTAGGACTAGGATTTGCCCCCATCAGGCTCATACTTTCGCATATTTCTCATACTTCATGGCTGGATCCTGGGCTATTTCTGGATTGGATCACGTAGTAATGTGGTACCACACTGAAACTGTCAATTAAACCTGGTTTTGATCAGTATTTTAGAGAATAATTCATGTTATGTCTAGGTTATGTCTGGGATTTGCTCTCATCAGGCTCATTCTTTCGCATATTTCTCATACTTGATGGCTAGATCCTGGGCTATTTCTGGATTGGATCACGTAGTAATGTGGTACCACGCTGAAACAGTCAATTAAGCCTGATTTCGATCAATATTTTAGAGGATAACGCAAGTTAGGTCTGGGATAGGTCTGGGATTCGCCCTCATCAGGCTCATACTTTCGCATATTTCTCATACTTGATGGCTAGATCCTGGGCTCTTTCTGTATTGCATCTCGTAGTAATGAAGTACAACACTGAAACAGTCAATTAAACCTGGTTTCCATCAATATCTTAGAGGACAAGGCAAGTTAGGTCTGGGATAGGTCTGGTATTTGCCCTCATCAGGCTCATACTTTCGCGTTTTTCACATACTTGTTGAACAGATCCTGGGTTTTTTCCGGTTTGGGTCACGTAGTAGTGTGGTACCACACTGAAACAGTTGATTAAACCTGGTTTCGATCAATAGTTTTGAGGATAACGCATGTTAGGTCTAGGTTAGGCCGGGGATTTTCACTCATCAGACTCATACTTTCGCATTCTTCACATACTTGTTGAACGGTTCCTGGGTTTTTTCTGGTTTGGATCACGTAGTAATGTGGGACCACACTGAAACAATCAATTAAACCTGGTCATGATAAATATTTTAGTGGATAACGCATGTTAGGTCTGGGTTAGGTCTAGGATTTGCCCTCGTCAGACTCATACTTTCGCATATTTCTCATACTTCATGGCTGGATCCTGGGCTATTTCTGGTTTGGGTCACGTAGTAGTGTGGTACCGCACTGAAACAGTCGATTAAACCAGGTTTCGATCAATATTTTTGAGGATAACGCAAGTTAGGTCTAGGTTAGGCCTGGGATTTTCACTCATCAGACTCATACTTTAGAATTCTTCACATACTTGTTGAACAGATACAGGGTTTTTTATGGTTTGGTTCACGTAGTAATGTGGTACCACTCTGAAACATTCAATTAAACCTGGTCTTGATAAATATTTTACAGGATAACGCATGTTAGGTCTGGGTTAGGACTAGGATTTGCCCTCATCAGGCTCATGCTTTCGCATATTTCTCATACTTCATGGCTAGATCCTGGGCTGTTTCTGGATTGTATCACGTAGTAATGTGGTACCACGCTGAAACAGTCAATTAAAACTGGTTTCGATCAATATTTTAGAGGATAACGCAAGTTAGGTCTGGGATAGGTCTGGGATTCGCCCTTATCAGGCTCATACTTTCGCGTTTTTCACATACTTGTTGAACGGATCCTGGGTTTTTTCTGGTTTGGATCACGTAGTAATGTGGGACCACACTGAAGCAGTCAATTACGCCTGGTTTCGATCAATGTTTTGGAGAATATTTCATGTTAGGTCTAGGTTAGGTCTGGGATTTGCTCTCATCAGGCTCATTCTTTCGCATATTTCTCATACTTGATGGCTAGATCCTGGGCTTTTTCTGGATTGCATCACGTAGTAATGAAGTACAACACTGAAACTGTAAATTTAACCTGGTCTCCATCAATATTTTAGAGGACAACGCATGTCAGGTCTAGGTTAGGCCTGGGATTTGCCCTCATCAGGGTCATACTTTCGCAGTTTTAACATACATGTTGGCCTGATCGAGGGTTATTTCTGCTTTGGATCGCGTAGTGGAGTGGTACCACACTGAAGCAGTCCATTAAACCTGGTTTGGATCAATATTTTAGAGGATAACGCATGTTAGGTTTGGGTTAGGTCTAGGATTTGCCCTCATCAGGCTCATACTTTCGCATATTTCTCATACTTCATGGCTAGATCCTGGGCTGTTTCTGGATTGTATCACGTAGTAATGTGGTACCACGCTGAAACAGTCAATTAAAACTGGTTTCGATCAATATTTTAGAGGATAACGCAAGTTAGGTCTGGGATAGGTCTGGGATTCGCCCTTATCAGGCTCATACATTCGCGTTTTTCACATACTTGTTGAACGGATCCTGGGTTTTTTCTGGTTTGGATCACGTAGTAATGTGGGACCACACTGAAACAATCAATTAAACCTGGTCATGATAAATATTTTAGAGAATAATTCATGTTAGGTCTAGGTTAGTTCTGGGATTTGCTCTCATCAGGCTCATTCTTTCGCATATCTCCCATACTTGATGGCTAGATCCTGGGCTTTTTCTGGATTGCATCACGTAGTAATGAAGTACAACACTGAAACAGTCAATTAAACCTGGTTTCCATCAATATCTTAGAGGACAGCGCAAGTTAGGTCTGGGATAGGTCTGGGATTTGCTCTCATCAGGCTCATACTTTCGCGTTTTTTACATACTTGTTGAACAGATCCTGGGTTTTTTCTGGTTTGGATCACGTAGTAATGTGGGACCACACTGAAACAATCAATTAAACCTGGTATTGATAAATATTTTAGAGGATAACGCATGATAGGTCCAGGATAGGTCTGGGATTTGCCCTCATCAGACTCATACTTTCGCACACTTCACATACTCGTTGTATAGATCCTGGGTTATTTTCTGGTTTGGATCACATAGTAATGTTGTACCACACTGAAACAGTCGATTAAACCACGTTTCGATCAATATTTTTGAGGATAACGCATGTTAGGTCTAGGTTAGGCCGGGGTTTTTCACTCATCAGGCTCATACTTTCGCATTCTTCACATACATGTTGAACGGATCCTGGGTTTTTGCTGGTTTGGATCACGTAGTAATGTGGTACCACGCTGAAACAGTCAATTAAAACTGGTTTCGATCAATATTTTAGAGGATAACGCAAGTTTGGTCTGGGATAGGTCTGGGATTCGCCCTCATCAGGCTCATACTTTCGCGTTTTTCACATACTTGTTGAACAGATCCTGGGCTATTTCTGGATTGGATCACGTAGTAATGTGGTACCACACTGAAACAGTCAATTAAACCTGGTTTCGATCAATATTTTAGAGGATAACGCAAGTTAGGTCTGAGATAGTTGTGGGATTTGCCCTCATCAGGCTCATACTTTCGCGTTTTTCACATACTTGTTGAACAGATCCTGGGGTTTTTCTGGTTTGGGTCAGGTAGTACTGTGGTACCGCACTGAAACAGTCGATTAAACCAGGTTTCGATCAATATTTTTGAGGATAACGCAAGTTAGGTCTAGGTTAGGCCTGGGATTTTCACTCATCAGACTCATACTTTAGAATTCTTCACATACTTGTTGAACAGATACAGGGTTTTTTATGGTTTGGTTCACGTAGTAATGTGGTACCACTCTGAAACATTCAATTAAACCTGGTCTTGATAAATATTTTACAGGATAACGCATGTTAGGTCTGGGTTAGGACTAGGATTTGCCCTCATCAGGCTCATGCTTTCGCATATTTCTCATACTTCATGGCTAGATCCTGGGCTGTTTCTGGATTGTATCACGTAGTAATGTGGTACCACGCTGAAACAGTCAATTAAAACTGGTTTCGATCAATATTTTAGAGGATAACGCAAGTTAGGTCTGGGATAGGTCTGGGATTCGCCCTTATCAGGCTCATACTTTCGCGTTTTTCACATACTTGTTGAACGGATCCTGGGTTTTTTCTGGTTTGGATCACGTAGTAATGTGGGACCACACTGAAGCAGTCAATTACGCCTGGTTTCGATCAATGTTTTGGAGAATATTTCATGTTAGGTCTAGGTTAGGTCTGGGATTTGCTCTCATCAGGCTCATTCTTTCGCATATTTCTCATACTTGATGGCTAGATCCTGGGCTTTTTCTGGATTGCATCACGTAGTAATGAAGTACAACACTGAAACTGTAAATTTAACCTGGTCTCCATCAATATTTTAGAGGACAACGCATGTCAGGTCTAGGTTAGGCCTGGGATTTGCCCTCATCAGGGTCATACTTTCGCAGTTTTAACATACATGTTGGCCTGATCGAGGGTTATTTCTGCTTTGGATCGCGTAGTGGAGTGGTACCACACTGAAGCAGTCCATTAAACCTGGTTTGGATCAATATTTTAGAGGATAACGCATGTTAGGTTTGGGTTAGGTCTAGGATTTGCCCTCATCAGGCTCATACTTTCGCATATTTCTCATACTTCATGGCTAGATCCTGGGCTGTTTCTGGATTGTATCACGTAGTAATGTGGTACCACGCTGAAACAGTCAATTAAAACTGGTTTCGATCAATATTTTAGAGGATAACGCAAGTTAGGTCTGGGATAGATCTGGGATTCGCCCTTATCAGGCTCATACATTCGCGTTTTTCACATACTTGTTGAACGGATCCTGGGTTTTTTCTGGTTTGGATCACGTAGTAATGTGGGACCACACTGAAACAATCAATTAAACCTGGTCATGATAAATATTTTAGAGAATAATTCATGTTAGGTCTAGGTTAGTTCTGGGATTTGCTCTCATCAGGCTCATTCTTTCGCATATCTCCCATACTTGATGGCTAGATCCTGGGCTTTTTCTGGATTGCATCACGTAGTAATGAAGTACAACACTGAAACAGTCAATTAAACCTGGTTTCCATCAATATCTTAGAGGACAGCGCAAGTTAGGTCTGGGATAGGTCTGGGATTTGCTCTCATCAGGCTCATACTTTCGCGTTTTTTACATACTTGTTGAACAGATCCTGGGTTTTTTCTGGTTTGGATCACGTAGTAATGTGGGACCACACTGAAACAATCAATTAAACCTGGTATTGATAAATATTTTAGAGGATAACGCATGATAGGTCCAGGATAGGTCTGGGATTTGCCCTCATCAGACTCATACTTTCGCACACTTCACATACTCGTTGTAGAGATCCTGGGTTATTTTCTGGTTTGGATCACATAGTAATGTTGTACCACACTGAAACAGTCGATTAAACCACGTTTCGATCAATATTTTTGAGGATAACGCATGTTAGGTCTAGGTTAGGCCGGGGTTTTTCACTCATCAGGCTCATACTTTCGCATTCTTCACATACTTGTTGAACGGATCCTGGGTTTTTGCTGGTTTGGATCACGTAGTAATGTGGTACCACGCTGAAACAGTCAATTAAAACTGGTTTCGATCAATATTTTAGAGGATAACGCAAGTTTGGTCTGGGATAGGTCTGGGATTCGCCCTCATCAGGCTCATACTTTCGCGTTTTTCACATACTTGTTGAACAGATCCTGGGTTTTTTCTGGTTTGGATCACGTAGTAATGTGGGACCACACTTAAACAATCAATTAAACCTGGTATTGATAAATATTTTAGAGGATAACGCATGTTAGGTCTAGGTTAGCCCTGGGATTTTCACTCATCAGACTCATACTTTAGAATTCTTCACATACTTGTTGAACAGATACAGGGTTTTTTATGGTTTGGTTCACGTAGTAATGTGGTACCACACTGAAACATTCAATTAAACCTGGTCTTGATAAATATTTTAGAGGATAACGCATGTTAGGTCTGGGTTAGGACTAGGATTTGCCCCCATCAGGCTCATACTTTCGCATAAGTCTCATACTTCATGTCTGGATCCTGGGCTATTTCTGGATTGGATCACGTAGTAATGTGGTACCACACTGAAACTGTCAATTAAACCTGGTTTTGATCAATATTTTAGAGTACAATTCATGTTATGTCTAGGTTAGGTCTGGGATTTGCTCTCATCAGGCTCATTCTTTCGCATATTTCTCATACTTGATGGCTAGATCCTGGGCTTTTTCTGGATTGCATCACGTAGTAATGAAGTACAACACTGAAACAGTCAATTAAACCTGGTTTCCATCAATATTTTAGAGGACAACGCATGCTAGGTCTAGGTTAGGCCTGGGATTTGCCCTCATCGGGGTCATACTTCCGCAGTTTTAACATACATGTTGACCTGATCGAGGGTTTTTTCTGCTTTGGATCACGTAGTAATGTGGGACCACACTGAAGCAGTCAATTACGCCTGGTTTCGATCAATGTTTTGGAGAATATTTCATGTTAGGTCTAGGTTAGTTCTGGGATTTGCTCTCATCAGGCTCATTCTTTCCCATATTTCTCATACTTGATGGCTAGATCCTGGGCTTTTTCTGGATTGCATCACGTAGTAATGAAGTACAACACTGAAACAGTCAATTAAAACTGGTTTCGATCAATATTTTAGAGGATAACGCAAGTTTGGTCTGGGATAGGTCTGGGATTCGCCCTCATCAAGCTCATACTTTCGCAGTTTTAACATACATGTTGGCCTGATCGAGGGTTATTTCTGCTTTGGATCGCGTAGTGGAGTGGTACCACACTGAAGCAGTCCATTAAACCTGGTTTGGATCAATATTTTAGAGGATAACGCATGTTAGGTTTAGGTTAGGTCTAGGATTTGCCCTCATCAGGCTCATACTTTCGCATATTTCTCATACTTCATGGCTAGATCCTGGGCTGTTTCTGGATTGTATCACGTAGTAATGTGGTACCACGCTGATACAGTCAATTAAAACTGGTTTCGATCAATATTTTAGAGGATAACGCAAGTTAGGTCTGGGTTAGGTCTAGGATTTGCCCACATCAGGCTCATACTTTCGCATATTTCTCATACTTCATGGCTAGATCCTGGGCTGTTTCTGGATTGTATCACGTAGTAATGTGGTACCACGCTGAAACAGTCAATTAAAACTGGTTTCGATCAATATTTTAGAGGATAACGCAAGTTAGGTCTGGGATAGGTCTGGGATTCGCCCTTATCAGGCTCATACTTTCGCGTTTTTCACATACTTGTTGAACGGATCCGGGGTTTTTTCTGGTTTGGATCACGTAGTAATGTGGGACCACACTGAAACAATCAATTAAACCTGGTCATGATAAATATTTTAGAGGATAACGCATGTTAGGTCTGGGATAGGTCTGGGATTTGCCCTCATCAGACTCATACTTTCGCACACTTCACATACTCGTTGTAGAGATCCTGGGTTATTTTCTGGTTTGGATCACGTAGTAATGTGGGACCACACTGAAGCAGTCAATTACGCCTGGTTTCGATCAATGTTTTGGAGAATATTTCATGTTAGGTCTAGGTTAGTTCTGGGATTTGCTCTCATCAGGCTCATTCTTTCCCATATTTCTCATACTTGATGGCTAGATCCTGGGCTTTTTCTGGATTGCATCACGTAGTAATGAAGTACAACACTGAAGCTGTAAATTAAACCTGGTTTCCATCAATATTTTAGAGGACAACGCTTGTCAGGTCTAGGTTAGGCCTGGGATTTGCCCTCATCAGGGTCATACTTTCGCAGTTTTAACATACATGTTGGCCTGATCGAGGGTTATTTCTGCTTTGGATCGCGTAGTGGAGTGGTACCACACTGAAGCAGTCCATTAAACCTGGTTTGGATCAATATTTTAGAGGATAACGCATGTTAGGTTTAGGTTAGGTCTAGGATTTGCCCTCATCAGGCTCATACTTTCGCATATTTCTCATACTTCATGGCTAGATCCTGGGCTGTTTCTGGATTCTATCACGTAGTAATGTGGTACCACGCTGAAACAGTCAATTAAAACTGGTTTCGATCAATATTTTAGAGGATAACGCAAGTTAGGTCTGGGATAGGTCTGGGATTCGCCCTCATCAGGCTCATACTTTCGCGTTTTTAACATACTTGTTGAACTGATCCTGGGTTTTTTCTGGTTTGGATCACGTAGTAATGTGGTACCACGCTGAAACAGTCAATTAAAACTGGTTTCGATCAATATTTTAGAGGATAACGCAAGTTTGGTCTGGGATAGGTCTGGGATTCGCCCTCATCAAGCTCATACTTTCGCGTTTTTCACATACTTGTTGAACAGATCCTGGGTTTTTTCTGGTTTGGATCACGTTATAATGTGGGACCACACTGAAACAATCAATTAAACCTGGTATTGATAAATATTTTAGAGGATAACGCATGTTAGGTCTGGGTTAGGTCTAGGATTTGCCCTCATCAGGCTCATTCTTTCGCATATTTCTCATACTTGATGGCTAGATCCTGAGCTTTTTCTGGATTGCATCACGTTGTAATGAAGTACAACACTGAAACAGTCAATTAAACCTGGTTTGGATCAATATTTTAGAGGACAACGCATGTTAGGTCTAGGTTAGGCCTGGGATTTGCCCTCATCAGGGTCATACTTCCGCATATTTCTCATACTTGATGGCTAGATCCTGGGCTTTTTCTGGATTGCATCACGTAGTAATGAAGTACAACACTGAAACGGTCAATTAAACCTGGTTTCCATCAATATTTTAGAGGACAACGCATGTTAGGTCTAGGTTAGGCCTGGGATTTGCCCTCATCGGGGTCATACTTCCGCAGTTTTAACATACATGTTGACCTGATCGAGGGTTTTCTCTGCTTTGGATCACGTAGTAAAGTGGTACCACACTGAAACAGTCCATTAAACCTGGTTTGGATCAATATTTTAGAGGATAACGCATGTTAGGTCTTTGTTAGCCCTGGGATTTTCACTCATCAGACTCATACTTTCGCATTCTTCACATACTTCTTGAACGGATCCTGGGTTTTTTCTGGTTTGGATCACGTAGTAATGTGGGACCACACTTAAACAATCAATTAAACCTGGTATTGATAAATATTTTAGAGGATAACGCATGTTAGGTCTAGGTTAGGCCTGGGATTTTCACTCATCAGACTCATACTTTAGCATTCTTCACATACTTGTTGAACAGATACAGGGTTTTTTATGGTTTGGTTCACGTAGTAATGTGGTACCACACTGAAACATTCAATTAAACCTGGTCTTGATAAATATTTTAGAGGATAACGCATGTTAGGTCTGGGTTAGGTCTAGGATTTGCCCTCATCAGGCTCATTCTTTCGCATATTTCTCATACTTGATGGCTAGATCCTGAGCTTTTTCTGGATTGCATCACGTTGTAATGAAGTACAACACTGAAACAGTCAATTAAACCTGGTTTGGATCAATATTTTAGAGGACAACGCATGTTAGGTCTAGGTTAGGCCTGGGATTTGCCCTCATCAGGGTCATACTTCCGCATATTTCTCATACTTGATGGCTAGATCCTGGGCTTTTTTGGATTGCATCACGTAGTAATGAAGTACAACACTGAAACGGTCAATTAAACCTGGTTTCCATCAATATTTTAGAGGACAACGCATGTTAGGTCTAGGTTAGGCCTGGGATTTGCCCTCATCGGGGTCATACTTCCGCAGTTTTAACATACATGTTGACCTGATCGAGGGTTTTTTCTGCTTTGGATCACGTAGTAAAGTGGTACCACACTGAAACAGTCCATTAAACCTGGTTTGGATCAATATTTTAGAGGATAACGCATGTTAGGTCTTTGTTAGCCCTGGGATTTTCACTCATCAGACTCATACTTTCGCATTCTTCACATACTTCTTGAACGGATCCTGGGTTTTTTCTGGTTTGGATCACGTAGTAATGTGGGACCACACTTAAACAATCAATTAAACCTGGTATTGATAAATATTTTAGAGGATAACGCATGTTAGGTCTAGGTTAGCCCTGGGATTTTCACTCATCAGACTCATACTTTAGCATTCTTCACATACTTGTTGAACAGATACAGGGTTTTTTATGGTTTGGTTCACGTAGTAATGTGGCACCACACTGAAACATTCAATTAAACCTGGTCTTGATAAATATTTTAGAGGATAACGCATGTTAGGTCTGGGTTAGGACTAGGATTTGCCCCCATCAGGCTCATACTTTTGCATAAGTCTCATACTTCATGTCTGGATCCTGGGCTATTTCTGGATTGGATCACGTAGTAATGTGGTACCACACTGAAACTGTCAATTAAACCTGGTTTTGATCAATATTTTAGAGTACAATTCATGTTATGTCTAGGTTAGGTCTAGGATTTGCTCTCATCAGGCTCATTCTTTCGCATATTTCTCATACTTGATGGCTAGATCCTGGGCTTTTTCTGGATTGCATCACGTAGTAATGAAGTACAACACTGAAACAGTCAATTAAACCTGGTTTCCATCAATATTTTAGAGGACAACGCATGTTAGGTCTAGGTTAGGCCTGGGATTTGCCCTCATCGGGGTCATACTTCCGCAGTTTTAACATACATGTTGACCTGATCGAGGGTTTTTTCTGCTTTGGATCACGTAGTAAAGTGGTACCACACTGAAACAGTCCATTAAACCTGGTTTGGATCAATATTTTAGAGGACAACGCATGTTAGGTCTAGGTTAGCCCTGGGATTTTCACTCATCAGACTCATACTTTCGCATTCTTCACATACTTGTTGACCGAATCCTGGGTTTTGTCTGGTTTGGATCACGTAGTAATGTGGGACCACACTGAAACAATCATTAAACCTGGTCATGATAACTATTTTAGAGGATAACGCAAGTTAGGTCTGGGATAGGTCTGGGATTCGCCCTCATCAGGCTCATACTTTCGCGTTTTTCACATACTTGTTGAACAGATCCTGGGTTTTTTCCGGTTTGGGTCACGTAGTAGTGTGGTACCACACTGAAACAGTTGACTAAACCTGGTTTCGACCAATAGTTTTGAGGATAACGCATGTTAGGTCTAGGTTAGGCCGGGGATTTTCACTCACCAGACTCATACTTTCGCATTCTTCACATACTTGTTGAACGGATCCAGGGTTTTTTCTGGTTTGGATCACATAGTAATGTGGGACCACACTGAAACAGTCTATTAAACCTGGTTTGGATCAATATTTTAGAGGATAACGCATGTTAGGTGTGGGTTAGGTCTAGGATTTGCCCTCGTCAGACTCATACTTTCGCATATTTCTCATACTTCATGGCTAGATCCTGGGCTATTTCTGGATTGGATCACGTAGTAATGTGGTACCACACTGAAACATTCAATTAAACCTGGTCTTGATAAATATTTTAGAGGACAACGCATGTTAGGTCTAGGATAGGCCTGGGATTTTCACTCATCAGACACATACTTTCGCATTCTTCACATACTTCTTGAACGGATCCTGGGTTTTTTCTGGTTTGGATCACGTAGTAATGTGGGACCACACTGAAGCAGTCAATTACGCCTGGTTTCGATCAATGTTTTGGAGAATATTTCATGTTAGGTCTAGGTTAGGTCTGGGATTTGCTCTCATCAGGCTCATTCTTTCCCATATTTCTCATACTTGATGGCTAGATCCTGGGCTTTTTCTGGATTGCATCACGTAGTAATGAAGTGCAACACTGAAACTGTAAATTAAACCTGGTTTCCATCAATATTTTAGAGGACAACGCATGTCAGGTCTAGGTTAGGCCTGGGATTTGCCCTCATCAGGGTCATACTTTCGCAGTCCTAACATACATGTTGACCTGATCGAGGGTTTTTTCAGCTTTGGATCACGTAGTGAAGTGGTACCACACTGAAACAGTCCAAAAAACCAGGTTTGGATCAATATTTTAGAGGATAATGCATGTTAGGTCTAGGCTAGCCCTGAAATTTTCACTCATCTGACTCATACTTTCGCATTCTTCAGATACTTGTTGAACGGATCCTGGGTTTTTTCTGGTATGGTTCACGTAGTAATGTGGTACCACACTGAAACAAACAATTAAACCAGGTCTTGATAAACATTTTAGATGATAACGCATGTTAGGTCTGGATTATGTCTAGGATTTGCCCTCATCAGGCTCATACTTTCCCATATTTCTCATACTTCATGGCTAGATCCTGGGCTATTTCTGGATTGGATCACGTAGTAATGTGGTACCACACTGGAACAGTCAATTAAACCTGGTATCGATCAATATTTTAGAGGACAATGCAAGTTAGGTCTGGGTCAGGTCTGGGATTTGCCCACATCAGGGTCATACTTTCGCATTTTTCACATACTTGTTGAACAGATCCTGGGTTTTTTCTGGTTTGGATCGCGCAGTAATGTGGTACCACACTGAAACATTCAGTTAAACCTGGTCTTGATAAATATTTTTGGGAATAACGCATGTTAGGTCTGGATTAGGTCTAGGATTTGCCCTCATCAGGCTCATACTTTCCCATATTTCTCATACTTCATGGCTAGATCCTGGGCTATTTCTGGATTGGATCACATAGTAATGTGGTACCTCACTGAAACAGTCGATTAATCCAGGTTTCGATCAATATTTTAGAGGATAACGCAAGTTAGGTCTGGAATAGGTCTGGAATTTGCCCTCATCAGGCAAATACTTTCGCGTTTTTCACATACTTGTTGAACAGATCCTGCGTTTTTTTCTGGTTTGGATCATGTAGTAACATGGTATCACACTGAAACAATTAATTAAACCTGGTCTTGATAAATATTTTAGAGGATAACGCATGTTAGGTCTGGGTTAGGTCTAGGATTTGCTCTCGTCGGGCTCATACTTTCGCATATTTCTCATACCTCATGGCTAGATCCTGGGCTATTTCTGGATTGGTTCACGTAGTAATGTGGTACCACACTGAAACATTCAGTTAGGCCTGGTTTCGATCAATATTTTAGAGGATAACGCAAGTTAGGTCTGGAATAGGTCTGGAATTTGCCCTCATCAGGCAAATACTTTCGCGTTTTTCACATACTTGTCGAACAGATCCTGCGTTTTTTTCTGGTTTGGATCACGTAGTAGTGTGGTACCACACTGAAACTGTCCATTAAACCTGGTTTCGATCAATATTTTTGAGGACAACGCATGTTAGGTCTAGGTTAGGCCGAGGATTTTCACTCATCAGACTCATACTTTCGCATTCTTCACATACTTGTTGAACGGATCCTGGGGTTTTACTGGATTCGATCACGTAGTAATGTGGTACCACACTGAAACAGTCAATTAAACCTGGTTTCGATCAATATTTTAGAGGATAACGCAAGTTAGGTCTGGGATAGGTCTAGGATTTGCCCTCATCAGGCTCATTCTTTCGCATATTTCTCATACTTGATGGCTAGATCCTGGGCTTTTTCTGGATTGCATCACGTAGTATTGTGGTACCACACTGAAACAGTCTATTAAACCTGGTTTGGATCAATATTTTAGAGGATAACGCATGTTAGGTTTGGGTTAGGTCTAGGATTTGCCCTCGTCAGCCTCATACTTCCGCATATTTCTCATACTTCATGGCTAGATCCTGGGCTGTTTCAGGATTGTATCACGTAGTAATGTGGTACCACACTGAAACAGTCCATCAAACCTGGTTTCGCTCAATATTTTAGAAGATAACGCATGTTAGGTCTAGGTTAGGCCTGGGATTTGCCCTCATCAGGGTCATACTTTCGCAGTTTTAACATGCACGTTGACCTGATCGAGGGTTTTTTCTGCTTTGGATCACGTAGTAAAGTGGTACCACACTAAAACAGTCAATTAAACCTGGTTTCGATCAATATTTTAGAGGATAACGCAAGTTAGGTCTGGGATAGGTCTAGGATTTGCCCTCATCAGACTCATTCTTTCGCATATTTCTCATACTTGATGGCTAGATCCTGGGCTATTTTCTGGTTTGGATCACATAGTAATGTGGTACCACACTGATACAGTCGATTAAACCAGGTTTCGATCAATATTTTTGAGGATAACGCATGTTAGGTCTAGGTTAGGCCTGGGATTTTCACTCATCAGACTCATTCTTTCGCATTCTTCACATACTTGTTGAACGGATCCTGGGTTTTTTCTGGTTTGGATCACGTAGTAATGTGGTACCACACTGAAACAGTCAATTAAACCTGGTTTCGATCAATATTTTAGAGGATAACGCATGTTAGGTCTGGAATAGGTCTGGAATTTGCCCTCATCAGGCAAATACTTTCGCGTTTTTCACATACTTGTTGAACAGATCCTGCGTTTTTTTCTGGTTTGGATCACGTAGTAGTGTGGTACCACACTGAAACTGTCCATTAAACCTGGTTTCGATCAATATTTTTAAGGATAACGCATGTTAGGTCTAGGTTAGGCCGAGGATTTTCACTCATCAGACTCATACTTTTTTTTTTTTTTTTTTTTTTTTTTTTTTGTCGTGGGGAAAATCTTCGAAAGACTCCCTCCCACCTCCTTGGGGAGAGTTGGGAGGGGTGTGTGGGATTCCCCGCGCACGTACAACGACAGGCGCGGGACCTACCCACTAAAAACCACACGGTGACCCTTCGGCACGCTTTGGGAGGATACCGGGAATCGCTCGAAGCATTCTTCCGGTATCCTCCCCGTGCCCGCGCTTTCGCGCCCATCCCCCGGGGGGACAATCGGTCCCCCCAGTAGACACACTGCCTCATAGCGGCGGGACGGGGCCACTCCATCCCGCCGCTAACCGTCCCGGGGCCGCGTTTAGTGGCGGCTGCGAGCCCCAACTCGCAACCGCCCGCGACCCCGTTTCCACCCCTCGGCGGCCGGGCGTTCATGGCCGCACCAGACCGCCGAGGGTGCCTCCCCTTGCGTCGGACCGGTAGGGGGAGGCACTCCTACCCCCAACCGGTCCGACCCGGCGCCGCCTGGCGGGAGGAGGGTCCCCTCAGGACCCCCCTCCCAGCCTAGGTCATCCGCCACGCCGAGGCGGCCGCCCGCGACGCCTCGCGACCGGGCGACGACCTCGGGCCACCGCACGAGCGCGCGCTTCAGCACGCCGCTGAAGCTCGCGCTCCCTCCCCGCGGCCTCCTTCTGCAACATTACGTTCTCGCAGAAGGAGGCCACGGCCTTCCACTTCTCCTCGCTGCCGAGCATGGCGCGCACCACGCCCGGCAGCGAGACATCCCGCCCGACGACGCCGACCAGGACACGGCGCTCCCCCTCCCACGCGGGGCATACCTCCAGGGTATGATCCGCCGTGTCCTGCTCAGCGTCGCAGTGGCAGCAACGCGCCGTCGGCTCCTTCCCTATCCGATCAGACTCATACTTTCGCATTCTTCACATACTTGTTGAACGGATCCTGGGGTTTTACTGGATTTGATCACGTAGTAATGTGGTACCACACTGAAACAGTCTATTAAACCTGGTTTCGATCAATATTTTAGAGGATAACGCAAGTTAGGTCTGGGATAGGTCTAGGATTTGCCCTCATCAGGCTCATTCTTTCGCATATTTCTCATACTAAATGGCTAGATCCTGGGCTTTTTCTGGATTGCATCACGTAGTAGTGTGGTACCACACTGAAACTGTCCATTAAACCTGGTTTCGATCAATATTTTTGAGGATAACGCATGTTAGGTCTAGGTTAGGCCGAGGATTTTCACTCATCAGACTCATACTTTCGCATTCTTCACATACTTGTTGAACGGATCCTGGGGTTTTACTGGATTTGATCACGTAGTAATGTGATACCACACTGAAACAGTCCATTAAACCTGGTTTTGATCAATATTTTAGAGGAAGACGCATGTTAGGTTTGGGTTAGGTCTAGGATTTGCCCTCGTCAGGCTCATACTTTCGCATATTTCTGCATACTTCATGGCTAGATCCTGGGCTGTTTCAGGATTGTATCACGTAGTACCGCGGTACCACGCTGAAACAGTCAATTAAACCTGGTTTCGATCAATATTTTAGAGGATAATGCAAGTTAGGTCTGGGATAGGTCTGGGTTTCGCCCTCATCAGGCTCTTACTTTCGCGTGTTTCACATACTTGTTGAACTGATCCTGGGTTTTTTCTGGTTTGGATCACGTAGTAGTGTGGTACCACACTGAAACAGTCCATTAAACCTGGTTTCGCTCAATATTTTAGAAGATAACGCATGTTAGGTCTAGGTTAGGCCTGGGCTTTGCCCACATCAGGGTCATACTTTCGCAGTTTTAACATGCATGTTGACCTGATCGAGGGTTTTTTCTGCTTTGGATCACGTAGTAAAGTGGTACCACACTAAGACAGCCAATTAAACCTGGTTTCGATCAATATTTTAGAGGATAACGCAAGTTAGGTCTGGGATAGGTCTAGGATTTGCCCTCATCAGGCTCATTCTTTCGCATATTTCTCATACTTGATGGGTAGATCCTGGGCTTTTTCTGGATTGCATCACGTAGTATTGTGGTACCACACTGAAACAGTCGATTAAACCAGGTTTCGATAAATATTTTAGAAGATAACGCATGTTAGGTCTAGGTTAGGCCTGGGCTTTGCCCACATCAGGGTCATACTTTCGCAGTTTTAATATGCATGTTGACCTGATCGAGGGTTTTTTCTGGTGTGGATCACGTAGTAATGTGGTACCACACTGAAACAATCAATTAATCCTGGTCTTGATAAATATTTTAGAGGTTAACGCATGTTAGGTCTGGGTTAGGTCTAGGATTTGCCCTCATCAGGCTCATACTTTCGCATATTTCTCATACTTCATGGCTGGATCCTGGGCTATTACTGGATTGGATCACGTAGTAATGTGGTACCACACTGAAACTGTCAATTAAACCTGGTTTCGATCAATATTTTAGAAAATAATTCATGTTAGGTCTGGGTTAGGTCTGGGATTTGCTCTCACCAGGCTCATTCTTTCGCATATCTCTCATACTTGATGGCTAGATCCTGGGCTTTTTCTGGATTGCATCACGTAGTAATGAAGTACAACACTGAAACAGTCAATTAAACCTGGTTTCGATCAATATTTTAGAGGATAACGCAAGTTAGGTCTGGGATAGGTCTGGGATTTGCCCTCATCAGGCTCACACTTTCGAGTTTTTCACATACTTGTTGAACAGATCCTGCGTTTTTTTCTGGTTTGGATCACGTAGTAGTGTGGTACCACACTGAAACTGTCCATTAAACCTGGTTTTGATCAATATTTTTGAGGATAACGCATGTTAGGTCTAGGTTAGGCCGAGAATTTTCACTCATCAGACTCATACTTTCGCATTCTTCACATACTTGTTGAACGGATCCTGGGGTTTTACTGGATTTGATCACGTAGTAATGTGGTACCACACTGAAACAGTCAATTAAACCTGGTTTCGATCAATATTTTAGAGGATAACGCAAGTTAGGTCTGGGATAGGTCTAGGATTTGCCCTCATCGGGCTCATTATTTCGCATATTTCTCATACTTGATGGCTAGATCCTGGGCTTTTTCTGGATTGCATCACGTAGAATTGTGGTACCACACTGAAACAGTCGATTAAACCAGGTTTCGATCAATATTTTTGAGGATAACGCATGTTAGGTCTAGGTTAGGCCTGGGATTTTCACTCATCAGACTCATACTTTCACATTCTTCACATACTTGTTGAACGGATCATGGGTTTTTTCTGGTGTGGATCACGTAGTAATGTGGTACCACACTGAAGCAATCAATTAAACCTGGTCTTGATAAATATTTTAGAGGATAACGCATGTTAGGTCTGGGTTAGGTCTAGGATTTGCCCTCATCAGGCTCATACATTCGCATATTTCTCATACTTCATGGCTGGATCCTGGGCTATTACTGGATTGGATCACGTAGTAATGTGGTACCACACTGAAACAGTCAATTAAACCTGGTTTCGATCAATATTTTAGAGAATAATTCATGTTAGGTCTGGGTTAGGCCTGGGATTTGCTCTCATCAGGCTCATCCTTTCGCATATTTCTCATACTTGATGGCTAGATCCTGGGCTATTTTCTGGTTTGGATCACATAGTAATGTGGTACCACACTGAAACATTCAGTTAAACCTGGTTTCGATCAATATTTTAGAGGATAACGCAAGTTAGGTCTGGGTTAGGTCTGGGATTTGCCTACATCAGGGTCATACTTTCGCATTTTTCACATACTTGTTGAACAGATCCTGCGTTTTTTTCTGGTGTGGATCACGTAGTAATGTGGTACCACACTGAAGCAATCAATTTAACCTGGTCTTGATAAATATTTTAGAGGATAACGCATGTTAGGTCTGGGTTAGGTCTGGGATTTGCCCTCATCAGGCTCATACATTCGCATATTTCTCATACTTCATGGCTGGATCCTGGGCTATTTTCTGGTTTGGATCACATAGTAATGTGGGACCACACTGAAACAATCAATTAAACCTGGTCTTGATAAATATTTTAGAGGATAACGCATGTTAGGTCTGGGATAGGTCTAGGATTTACCCTCATCAGGCTCATTCTTTCGCATATTTCTCATACTTGATGGCTAGATCCTGGGCTATTTTCTGGTTTGGATCACGTAGTAATGTGGTACCACACTGAAACAGTCAATTAAACCTGGTTTCGATCAATATTTTAGAGGATAACGCAAGTTAGGTCTGGGATAGGTCTAGGATTTGCCCTCATCAGGCTCATTATTTCGCATATTTCTCATACTTGATGGCTAGATCCTGGGCTTTTTCTGGATTGCATCACGTAGAATTGTGGTACCACACTGAAACAGTCGATTAAACCAGGTTTCGATCAATATTTTTGAGGATAACGCATGTTAGGTCTAGGTTAGGCCTGGGATTTTCACTCATCAGACTCATACTTTCACATTCTTCACATACTTGTTGAACGGATCATGGGTTTTTTCTGGTGTGGATCACGTAGTAATGTGGTACCACACTGAAGCAATCAATTAAACCTGGTCTTGATAAATATTTTAGAGGATAACGCATGTTAGGTCTGGGTTAGGTCTAGGATTTGCCCTCATCAGGCTCATACATTCGCATATTTCTCATACTTCATGGCTGGATCCTGGGCTATTACTGGATTGGATCACGTAGTAATGTGGTACCACACTGAAACAGTCAATTAAACCTGGTTTCGATCAATATTTTAGAGAATAATTCATGTTAGGTCTGGGTTAGGCCTGGGATTTGCTCTCATCAGGCTCATCCTTTCGCATATTTCTCATACTTGATGGCTAGATCCTGGGCTATTTTCTGGTTTGGATCACATAGTAATGTGGTACCACACTGAAACATTCAGTTAAACCTGGTTTCGATCAATATTTTAGAGGATAACGCAAGTTAGGTCTGGGTTAGGTCTGGGATTTGCCCACATCAGGGTCATACTTTCGCATTTTTCACATACTTGTTGAACAGATCCTGCGTTTTTTTCTGGTGTGGATCACGTAGTAATGTGGTACCACACTGAAGCAATCAATTTAACCTGGTCTTGATAAATATTTTAGAGGATAACGCATGTTAGGTCTGGGATAGGTCTAGGATTTGCCCTCATCAGGCTCATTCTTTCGCATATTTCTCATACTTGATGGCTAGATCCTGGGCTATTTTCTGGTTTGGATCACATAGTAATGTGGTACCACACTGAAACAGTCGATTAAACCAGGTTTCGATCAATATTTTTGAGGATAACGCATGTTAGGTCTAGGTTAGGCCTGGGATTTTCACTCATCAGACTCATTCTTTCGCATTCTTCTCATACTTGTTGAACGGATCCTGGGTTTTTTCTGGTTTGGATCACGTAGTAATGTGGTACCACACTGAAACAGTCAATTAAACCTGGTTTCGATCAATATTTTAGAGGATAACGCATGTTAGGTCTGGAATAGGTCTGGAATTTGCCCTCATCAGGCTAATACTTTCGCGTTTTTCACATACTTGTTGAACAGATCCTGCGTTTTTTTCTGGTTTGGATCACGTAGTAGTGTGGTACCACACTGAAACTGTCCATTAAACCTGGTTTCGATCAATATTTTTAAGGATAACGCATGTTAGGTCTAGGTTAGGCCGAGGATTTTCACTCATCAGACTCATACTTTCGCATTCTTCACATACTTGTTGAACGGATCCTGGGGTTTTACTGGATTTGATCACGTAGTAATGTGGTACCACACTGAAACAGTCAATTAAACCTGGTTTCGATCAATATTTTAGAGGATAACGCATGTTAGGTCTGGGTTAGGTCTAGGATATGCTCTCGTCGGGCTCATACTTTCGCGTTTTTCACATACTTGTTGAACAGATCCTGGGTTTTTTCTGGTTTGGATCGCGCAGTAATGTGGTACCACACTGAAACATTCAGTTAAACCTGGTCTTGATAAATATTTTAGAGAATAATTCATGTTAAGTCTGGGTTAGATCTGGGATTTGCTCTCATCAGGCTCAATCTTTCGCATATCTCTCATACTTGATGGCTAGATCCCGGGCTTTTTCTGGATTGCATCACGTAGTAATGAAGTACAACACTGAAACAGTCAATTAAACCTGGTTTCGTTCAATATTTTTGAGAATAATTCATGTTATGTCTAGGTTAGGCCTGGGATGTGCCCACATCAGGGTCATACTTTCGCATTTTTCACATACTTGTTGAACAGATCCTGGGTTTTTTCTGGTTTGGATCGCGCAGTAATGTGGTACCAGACTGAAACAGCCCACTAAACCTGGTTTCGATCAATATTTTAGAGGATAACGAAAGTTATGGCTAGGTTAGGCCTGGGATTTGCCCTCATCAGACTCATGCTTTCGCATTTTTCACATACTTGTTGAACAGATCCTGGGTTTTTTCTGGTATGGATCACGTAGTAATGTGGTACCACACTGAAACATTCAGTTAAACCTGGTCTTGATAAATATTTTTGAGGATAACGCATGTTAGGTCTGGGTTAGGTCTAGGATTTGCCCTCATCAGGCTCATACTTTCACATATATATTATACTTCATGGATAGATCCTGGGCTATTTTCTGGTTTGGATCACATAGTAATGTGGTACCACACTGAAACAGTCGATTAAACCAGGTTTCGATCAATATTTTTGAGGATAACGCATGTTAGGTCTAGGTTAGGACTGGGATTTGCCCTCATCAGACTCATGCTTTCGCATTTTTCACATACTTGTTGAACAGATCCTGGGTTTTTTCTGGTATGGATCACGTAGTAATGTGGTACCACACTGAAACATTCAGTTAAACCTGGTCTTGATAAATATTTTAGAGGATAACGCATGTTAGGTCTGGGTTAGGTCTAGGATTTGCTCTTGTCAGGCTCATACTTTCGCATATTTCTCATACCTCATGGCTAGATCCTGGGCTATTTCTGGATTGGATCACGTAGTAATGTGGTACCACACTGAAACAGTCAATTAAACCTGGCTTCGATCAATATTTTAGAGGACTACGCAAGTTAGGTCTGGGATAGGTCTGGGATTTGCCCTCATCAGGCTCATACTTTCGCGTTTTTCACATACCTGTTGAACAGATCCTGCGTTCTTTTCTGGTTTGGATCACGTAGTAGTGTGGTACCACACTGAAACTGTCCATTAAACCTGGTTTCGATCAATATTTTTGAGGATAACGCATGTTAGGTCTAGGTTAGGCCGAGGATTTTCACTCATCAGACTCATACTTTCGCATTCTTCACATACTTGTTGAACGGATCCTGGGGTTTTACTGGATTTGATCACGTAGTAATGTGGTACCACACTGAAACAGTCAATTAAACCTGGTTTCGATCAATATTTTAGAGGATAACGCAAGTTAGGTCTGGGATAGGTCTAGGATTTGCTTTCATCAGGCTCATTCTTTCGCATATTTCTCATACTTGAAGGCTGGATCCTGGGCTTTTTCTGGATTGCATCACGTAGTATTGTGGTACCCCACTGAAACAGTCGATTAAACCAGGTTTCGATCAATATTTTTGAGGATAACGCATGTTAGGTCTAGGTTAGGCCAGGGATCTTCACTCATCAGACTCATACTTTCGCATTCTTCACATACTTGTTGAACGGATCTGGGTTTTTTCTGGTGTGGCTCACGTAGTAATGTGGTACCACACTGAAACAATCAATTAAACCTGGTCTTGATAAATATTTTAGAGGATAACGCATGTTAGGTCTGGGTTAGGTCTTGGATTTGCTCTCGTCTGGCTCATACTTTCGCATATTTCTCATACGTCATGGCTAGACCCTGGGCTATTTCTGGATTGGATCACGTAGTAATGTGGTACCACACTGAAACAGTCGATTAAACCTGGTTTCGATCAATATTTTAGAGGACAACGCAAGTTAGGTCTGGGATAGGTCTGGGATTAGTCCACATCAGGCTCATACTTTCGCGTTTTTCACATACTTGATGGCTAGATCCTGGGTTTTTTCTGGTATGGATCACGTAGTAATGTGGTACCACACTGAAACATTCAGTTAAACCTGGTCTTGATAAATATTTTTGAGGATAACGCATGTTAGGTCTGGGTTAGGTCTAGGATTTGCCCTCATCAGGCTCATACTTTCGCATATTTATTATACTTCATGGATAGATCCTGGGCTATTTTCTGGTTTGGATCACATAGTAATGTGGTACCACACTGAAACAGTCGATTAAACCAGGTTTCGGTCAATATTTTTGAGGATAACGCATGTTAGGTCTAGGTTAGGCCTGGGATTTTCACTCATCAGACTCATTCTTTCGCATTCTTCACATACTTGTTGAACGGATCCTGGGTTTTTTCTGGTTTGGATCACGTAGTAATGTGGGACCACACAGAAACAATCAATTAAACCTGGTCTTGATAAATAATTTAGGGGAAAACGCATGTTAGGTCTGGGTTAGGTCTAGGATTTGCTCTCGTCAGGCTCATACTTTCGCATATTTCTCATACCTCATGGCTAGATCCTGGGCTATTTCTGGATTGGATCACGTAGTAATGTGGTACCACACTGAAACAGTCAATTAAACCTGGTTTCGATCAATATTTTAGAGAATAATTCATGTTAGGTCTAGGTTAGGTCTGGGATTTGCTCTCATCAGGCTCATTCTTTCGCATATCTCTCATTCTTGATGGCTAGATCCTGGGCTTTTTCTGGATTGCATCACGTAGTAATGAAGTACAACACTGAAAGAGTCAATTAAACCTGGTTTCGATCAATATTTTAGAGAATAATTCATGTTAGGTCTAGGTTAGGCCTGGGATTTTCACTCATCAGACTCATACTTTCGCATTCCTCACATACTTGTTGAACGGATCTTGGGTTTTTGCTGGTGTGGATCACGTAGTAATGTGGTACCACACTGAAACAATCAATTAAACCTGGTCTTGATAAATATTTTAGAGGATAACGCATGTTAGGTCTGGGTTAGGTCTAGGATTTGCCCTCATCAGGCTCATACTTTCGCATATTTCTCATACTTCATGGCTGGATCCTGGGCTATTACTGGATTGGATCACGTAGTAATGTGGTACCACACTGAAACAGTCAATTAAACCTGGTTTCGATCAATATTTTAGAGAATAATTCATGTTAGGTCTAGGTTAGGTCTGGGATTTGCTCTCATCAGGCTCATTCTTTCGCATATCTCTCATTCTTGATGGCTAGATCCTGGGCTTTTTCTGGATTGCATCACGTAGTAATGAAGTACAACACTGAAAGAGTCAATTAAACCTGGTTTCGATCAATATTTTAGAGAATAATTCATGTTAGGTCTAGGTTAGGCCTGGGATTTGCCCTCATCAGGGTCATACTTTCGCAGTCCTAACATACATGTTGACCTGATCGAGGGTTTTTTCTGCATTGGATCACATAGTAAAGTGGTACCACACTGAAACAGTCTAAAAAACCTGGTTTGGATCAATATTTTAGAGGACAATGCAAGTTAGGTCTGGGTTAGGGCTGGGATTTGCCCACATCAGTGTCATACTTTCGCATTTTTCACATACTTGTTGAACAGATCCTGGGTTTTTTCTGGTTTGGATCGCGCAGTAATGTGGTACCACACTGAAACAGCCCACTAAACCTGGTTTCGATCAATATTTTAGAGGATAACGAAAGTTATGGCTAGGTTAGGCCTGGGATTTGCCCTCATCAGACTCATGCTTTCGCATTTTTCACATACTTGTTGAACAGATCCTGGGTTTTTTCTGGTATGGATCACGTAGTAATGTGGTACCACACTGAAACATTCAGTTAAACCTGGTCTTGATAAATATTTTTGAGGATAACGCATGTTAGGTCTGGGTTAGGTCTAGGATTTGCCCTCATCAGGCTCATACTTTCACATATATATTATACTTCATGGATAGATCCTGGGCTATTTTCTGGTTTGGATCACACAGTAATGTGGTACCACACTGAAACAGTCGATTAAACCAGGTTTCGATCAATATTTTTGAGGATAACGCATGTTAGGTCTAGGTTAGGACTGGGATTTGCCCTCATCAGACTCATGCTTTCGCATTTTTCACATACTTGTTGAACAGATCCTGGGTTTTTTCTGGTATGGATCACGTAGTAATGTGGTACCACACTGAAACATTCAGTTAAACCTGGTCTTGATAAATATTTCAGAGGATAACGCATGTTAGGTCTGGGTTAGGTCTAGGATTTGCTCTCGTCAGGCTCATACTTTCGCATATTTCTCATACCTCATGGCTAGATCCTGGGCTATTTCTGGATTGGATCACGTAGTAATGTGGTACCACACTGAAACAGTCAATTAAACCTGGCTTCGATCAATATTTTAGAGGATAACGCAAGTTAGGTCTGGGATAGGTCTGGGATTTGCCCTCATCAGGCTCATACTTTCGCGTTTTTCACATACCTGTTGAACAGATCCTGCGTTCTTTTCTGGTTTGGATCACGTAGTAGTGTGGTACCACACTGAAACTGTCCATTAAACCTGGTTTCGATCAATATTTTTGAGGATAACGCATGTTAGGTCTAGGTTAGGCCGAGGATTTTCACTCATCAGACTCATACTTTCGCATTCTTCACATACTTGTTGAACGGATCCTGGGGTTTTACTGGATTTGATCACGTAGTAATGTGGTACCACACTGAAACAGTCAATTAAACCTGGTTTCGATCAATATTTTAGAGGATAACGCAAGCTAGGTCTGGGATAGGTCTAGGATTTGCCCTCATCAGGCTCATTCTTTCGCATATTTCTCATACTTCATGGCTAGATCCTGGGCTATTTCTGGATTGGATCACGTAGTAATGTGGTACCACACTGAAACATTCAATGAAACCTGGTCTGGATAAATATTTTAGAGGATAACGCATCTTAGGTCTGCGTTAGGTCTAAGATTTGCCCTCCTCAGGCTCACAGTTTCGCGTTTTTCGCATACTTGTTGAACAGATCCTGGGTTTTCTCTGGTTTGGATCACGAAGTAGTGAGGTACCACACTGAAACAGTCCATTAAACCTGGTTTCGCTCAATATTTTAGAAGATAACGCATGTTAGGTCTGGGATAGGACTAGGATTTGCCCTCGTCAGGCTCATACTTTCGCATGTTTCTCATACTTCATGGCTGGATCCTGGGCTATTACTGGATTGGATCACGTAGTAATGTGGTACCACACTGAAACAGTCAATTAAACCTGATTTCGATCAATATTTTAGAGAATAATTCATGTTAGGTCTGGGTTAGGTCTGGGATTTGCTCTCATCAGGGTCATTCTTTCGCATATTTCTCATACTTGATGGCTAGATCCAGGGCTTTTTCTGGATTGCATCACGTAGTAATGAAGTACAACACTGAAACAGTCCACTAAACCTGGTTTGGATCAATATTTTAGAGGATAATGCATGTTAGGTCTAGGTTAGCCCTGAGATTTTCACTCAACAGACTCATACTTTCGCATTCTTCAGATACTTGTTGAACGGATCCTGGGTTTTTTCTGGTATGGTTCACGTAGTAATGTGGTACCACACTGAAACAATCAATTAAACCAGGTCTTGATAAATATTTTAGATGATAACGCATGTTAGGTCTGGGTTAGGTCTAGGATTTGCCCTCATCAGGCTCATACTTTCGCATATTTCTCATACTTCATGGCTAGATCCTGGGCTATTTCTGGATTGGATCACGTAGTAATGTGGTACCACACTGAAACAGTCAATTAAACTTGGTTTCGATCAATATTTTAGAGGACAATGCAAGTTAGGTCTGGGATAGGTCTGGGACTTGCCCACATCAGGGTCATACTTTCGCATATTTCTTATACTTCATGGATAGATCCTGGGCTATTTTCTGGTTTGGATCACATAGTAATGTGGTACCACACTGAAACAGTCGATTAAACCAGGTTTCGATCAATATTTTTGAGGATAACGCATGTTAGGTCTTGGTTAGGCCTGGGATTTGCTCTCATCAGGCTCATTCTTTCGCATATTTCTCATACTTGATGGCTAGATCCGTGGCTTTTTCTGGATTGCATCACGTAGTAATGTGGTAGCACACTGAAACAGTCAATTAAACCTGGTTTCGATCAATATTTTAGAGGATAACGCAAGTTAGGTCTGGAATAGGTCTGGGATTTGCCCTCATCAGGCTCATTCTTTCGCATATCTCTCATACTTGATGGCTAGATCCTGGGCTTTTTCTGGATTGCATCACGTAGTAATGAAGTACCACACTGAAACAGCCCACTAAACCTGGTTTCGATCAATATTTTAGAGGATAACGAAAGTTATATCTAGGTTAGGCCTGGGATGTGCCCTCATCAGACTCATGCTTTCGCATTTTTCACATACTTGCTGAACAGATCCTGGGTTTTTTCTGGTATGGGTCTACGTAGTAATGTGGTACCACACTGAAACATTCAGTTAAACCTGGTCTTGATAAATATTTTTGAGGATAACGCATGTTAGGTCTGGGTTAGGTCTAGGATTTGCCCTCATCAGACTCATACTTTCGCATTCTTCACATACTTGTTGAACTGATCCTGGGTTTTTTCCGGTTTGGTACACGTAGTAATGTGGTACCACACTGAAACATTCAATTAAACCTGGTCTTGATAAATATTTTAGAGGATAACGTATGTTAGGTCCGGGTTACGTCTAGGATTTGCCCTCATCAGCCACATACATTCGCATATTTCTCATACTTCATGGCTAGATCCTGGGCTATTTCTGGATTGTGTCACGTAGTAATGTGGTACCACGCTGAAACAGTCAATAAAACCTGGTTTCGATCAATATTTTACAGAATAATTCATGTTAGGTCTGGGTTAGGTCTGGGATTTGCTCTCATCAGGCTCATTCTTTCGCATATCTCTCATACTTGATGGCTAGATCCTGGGCTTTTTCTGGATTGCATCACGTAGTAATGAAGTACCACACTGAAACAGCCCACTAAACCTGGTTTCGATCAATATTTTAGAGGATAACGAAAGTTATATCTAGGTTAGGCCTGGGATGTGCCCTCATCAGACTCATGCTTTCGCATTTTTCACATACTTGCTGAACAGATCCTGGGTTTTTTCTGGTATGGGTCACGTAGTAATGTGGTACCACACTGAAACATTCAGTTAAACCTGGTCTTGATAAATATTTTTGAGGATAACGCATGTTAGGTCTGGGTTAGGTCTAGGATTTGCCCTCATCAGGCTCATACTTTCGCATATTTATTATACTTCATGGATAGATCCTGGGCTATTTTCTGGTTTGGATCACATAGTAATGTGGTACCACACTGAAACAGTCGATTAAACCAGGTTTCGATCAATATTTTTGAGGATAACGCATGTTAGGTCTAGGTTAGGCCTGGGATTTCCCCTCATCAGGCTCATACTTTCGCATATTTCTCATACTTCATGGCTGGATCCTGGGCTATTACTGGATTGGATCACGTAGTAATGTGGTACCACACTGAAACAGTCAATTAAACCTAGTTTCGATCAATATTTGAGAGAATAATTCATGTTAGGTCTGGGTTAGCTCTGGGATTTGCTCTCATCAGGCTCATTCTTTCGCATAGCTCTCATACTTGATGGCTAAATCCTGGGCTTTTTCTGGATTGCATCACGTAGTAATGAAGTACAACACTGAAACAGTCAATTAAACCTGGTTTCGATCAATATTTTAGAGAATAATTCATGTTAGGTCTAGGTTAGGCCTGGGATTTGCCCTCATCAGGGTCATACTTTCGCAGTTTTAACATGCATGTTGACCTGATCGAGGGTTTTTTCTGCTTTGGATCACGTAGTAAAGTGGTGCCACAACTAAAACAATCAATTAAACCTGGTTTCGATCATTATTTTAGAGGATAACGCATGTTAGGTTTGGGTTAGGTCTAGGATTTGCCCTCATCAGCCACATACATTCGCATATTTCTCATACTTCATGGCTAGATCCTGGGCTATTTCTGGATTGTGTCACGTAGTAATGTGGTACCACACTGAAACAGTCAATAAAACCTGGTTTCGATCAATATTTTACAGAATAATTCATGTTAGGTCTGGGTTAGGTCTGGGATTTGCTCTCATCAGGCTCATTCTTTCGCATATCTCTCATACTTGATGGCTAGATCCTGGGCTTTTTCTGGATTGCATCACGTAGTAATGAAGTACCACACTGAAACAGCCCACTAAACCTGGTTTCGATCAATATTTTAGAGGATAACGAAAGTTATATCTAGGTTAGGCCTGGGATGTGCCCTCATCAGACTCATGCTTTCGCATTTTTCACATACTTGCTGAACAGATCCTGGGTTTTTTCTGGTATGGGTCACGTAGTAATGTGGTACCACACTGAAACATTCAGTTAAACCTGGTCTTGATAAATATTTTTGAGGATAACGCATGTTAGGTCTGGGTTAGGTCTAGGATTTGCCCTCATCAGGCTCATACTTTCGCATATTTATTATACTTCATGGATAGATCCTGGGCTATTTTCTGGTTTGGATCACATAGTAATGTGGTACCACACTGAAACAGTCGATTAAACCAGGTTTCGATCAATATTTTTGAGGATAACGCATGTTAGGTCTAGGTTAGGCCTGGGATTTCCCCTCATCAGGCTCATACTTTCGCATATTTCTCATACTTCATGGCTGGATCCTGGGCTATTACTGGATTGGATCACGTAGTAATGTGGTACCACACTGAAACAGTCAATTAAACCTAGTTTCGATCAATATTTGAGAGAATAATTCATGTTAGGTCTGGGTTAGCTCTGGGATTTGCTCTCATCAGGCTCATTCTTTCGCATAGCTCTCATACTTGATGGCTAAATCCTGGGCTTTTTCTGGATTGCATCACGTAGTAATGAAGTACAACACTGAAACAGTCAATTAAACCTGGTTTCGATCAATATTTTAGAGAATAATTCATGTTAGGTCTAGGTTAGGCCTGGGATTTGCCCTCATCAGGGTCATACTTTCGCAGTTTTAACATGCATGTTGACCTGATCGAGGGTTTTTTCTGCTTTGGATCACGTAGTAAAGTGGTGCCACAACTAAAACAATCAATTAAACCTGGTTTCGATCATTATTTTAGAGGATAACGCATGTTAGGTTTGGGTTAGGTCTAGGATTTGCCCTCATCAGGCTCATACTTTCGCATTTTTTCTCATACTTCATGGCTAGATCCTGGGCTATTTCTGGATTGGATCACGTAGTAATGTGGTACCACACTGAAACATTCAATGAAACCTGGTCTGGATAAATATTTTAAAGGATAACGCATCTTAGGTCTGTGTTAGGTCTAAGATTTGCCCTCCTCAGGCTCACAGTTTCGCGTTTTTCGCATACTTGTTGAACAGATCCTGGGTTTTCTCTGGTTTGGATCACGAAGTAGTGAGGTACCACACTGAAACAGTCCATTAAACCTGGTTTCGCTCAATATTTTAGAAGATAACGCATGTTAGGTCTGGGATAGGACTAGGATTTGCCCTCGTCAGGCTCATACTTTCGCATATTTCTCATACTTCATGGCTGGATCCTGGGCTATTACTGCATTGGATCACGTAGTAATGTGGTACCACACTGAAACAGTCAATTAAACCTGATTTCGATCAATATTTTAGAGAATAATTCATGTTAGGTCTGGGTTAGGTCTGGGATTTGCTCTCATCAGGCTCATTCTTTCGCATATTTCTCATACTTGATGGCTAGATCCAGGGCTTCTTCTGGATTGCATCACGTAGTAATGAAGTACAACACTGAAACAGTCAATTAAACCTGGTTTCGATCAATATTTTAGAGAATAATTCATGGTAGGTCTAGGTTAGGCCTGGGATTTGCCCTCATCAGGGTCATACTTTCGCAGTTCTAACATACATATTGACCTGATCGAGGGTTTTTTCTGCTTTGGATCACGTAGTAAAGTGGTACCACACTGAAACAGTCCACTAAACCTGGTTTGGATCAATATTTTAGAGGATAATGCATGTTAGGTCTAGGTTAGCCCTGAGATTTTCACTCATCAGACTCATACTTTCGCATTCTTCAGATACTTGTTGAACGGATCCTGGGTTTTTTCTGGTATGGTTCACGTAGTAATGTGGTACCACACTGAAACAATCAATTAAACCAGGTCTTGATAAATATTTTAGATGATAACGCATGTTAGGTCTGGGTTAGGTCTAGGATTTGCCCTCATCAGGCTCATACTTTCGCATATTTCTCATACTTGATGGCTAGATCCGTGGCTTTTTCTGGATTGCATCACGTAGTAATGTGGTAGCACACTGAAACAGTCAATTAAACCTGGTTTCGATCAATATTTTAGAGGATAACGCAAGTTAGGTCTGGAATAGGTCTGGGATTTGCCCTCATCAGGCTCATTCTTTCGCATATCTCTCATACTTGATGGCTAGATCCTGGGCTTTTTCTGGATTGCATCACGTAGTAATGAAGTACCACACTGAAACAGCCCACTAAACCTGGTTTCGATCAATATTTTAGAGGATAACGAAAGTTATATCTAGGTTAGGCCTGGGATGTGCCCTCATCAGACTCATGCTTTCGCATTTTTCACATACTTGCTGAACAGATTCTGGGTTTTTTCTGGTATGGGTCACGTAGTAATGTGGTACCACACTGAAACATTCAGTTAAACCTGGTCTTGATAAATATTTTTGAGGATAACGCATGTTAGGTCTGGGTTAGGTCTAGGATTTGCCCTCATCAGACTCATACTTTCGCATTCTTCACATACTTGTTGAACTGATCCTGGGTTTTTTCCGGTTTGGTACACGTAGTAATGTGGTACCACACTGAAACATTCAATTAAACCTGGTCTTGATAAATATTTTAGAGGATAACGTATGTTAGGTCCGGGTTACGTCTAGGATTTGCCCTCATCAGCCACATACATTCGCATATTTCTCATACTTCATGGCTAGATCCTGGGCTATTTCTGGATTGTGTCACGTAGTAATGTGGTACCACGCTGAAACAGTCAATAAAACCTGGTTTCGATCAATATTTTACAGAATAATTCATGTTAGGTATGGGTTAGGTCTGGGATTTGCTCTCATCAGGCTCATTCTTTCGCATATCTCTCATACTTGATGGCTAGATCCTGGGCTTTTTCTGGATTGCATCACGTAGTAATGAAGTACCACACTGAAACAGCCCACTAAACCTGGTTTCGATCAATATTTTACAGGATAACGAAAGTTATATCTAGGTTAGGCCTGGGATGTGCCCTCATCAGACTCATGCTTTCGCATTTTTCACATACTTGCTGAACAGATCCTGGGTTTTTTCTGGTATGGGTCACGTAGTAATGTGGTACCACACTGAAACATTCAGTTAAACCTGGTCTTGATAAATATTTTTGAGGATAACGCATGTTAGGTCTAGGTTAGGCCTGGGATTTCCCCTCATCAGGCTCATACTTTCGCATATTTCTCATACTTCATGGCTGGATCCTGGGCTATTACTGGATTGGATCACGTAGTAATGTGGTACCACACTGAAACAGTCAATTAAACCTGGTTTCGATCAATATTTGAGAGAATAATTCATGTTAGGTCTGGGTTAGGTCTGGGATTTGCTCTCATCAGGCTAATTCTTTCGCATATCTCTCATACTTGATGGCTAGATCCTGGGCTTTTTCTGGATTGCATCACGTAGTAATGAAGTACAACACTGAAACAGTCAATTAAACCTGGTTTCGATCAATATTTTAGAGAATAATTCATGTTAGGTCTAGGTTAGGCCTGGGATTTGCCCTCATCAGGGTCATACTTTCGCAGTTCTAACATACATGTTGACCTGATCGAGGGTTTCTTCTGCTTTGGATCACGTAGTAAAGTGGTACCACACTGAAACAGTCCACTAAACCTGGTTTGGATCAATATTTTAGAGGATAATGCATGTTAGGTCTAGGTTAGCCCTGAAATTTTCACTCATCAGACTCATACCTTCGCATTCTTCAGATACTTGTTGAACGGATCCTGGGTTTTTTCTGGTTTGGATCACGTAGTAGTGTGGTACCACACTGAAACAGTCCATTAAACCTGGTTTGGATCAATATTTTAGAGAATAATTCATGTGAGGTCTAGGTTAGGTCTGGGATTTGCTCTCATCAGGCTCATACTTTCGCATTCTTCACATACTTGTTGAACGGTTCCTGGGTTTTTTCTGGTTTGGAACCCGTAGTAATGTGGGTCCACACTGAAACAATAAATTAAACCTGGTCTTGATAAACATTTTAGAGGATAACGCAAGTTAGGTCTGGGATAGGTCTAGGATTTGCCCTCATCAGGCTCTTACTTTCGCATATTTCTCATACTTCATGGCTAGATCCTGGGCTATTTCTGGATTGGATCACGTAGTAAAGTGGTACCACACTGAAACATTCAATGAAACCTTGTCTGGATAAATATTTTAGAGGATAACGCATCTTAGGTCTGGGATAGGTCTAAGATTTGCCCTCATCAGGCTCACAGTTTCGCGTTTTTCACATACTTGTTGAACAGATCCTGGGTTTTGTCTGGTTCGGATCACGAAGTAGTGTGGTACCACACTGAAACTGTCCATTAAAGCTGGTTTCGCTCAATATTTTAGAGGATAACGCACGTTAGGTCTAGGTTAGGTCTGGGATTTGCTCTCATCAGGCTCATTCTTTCGCATATTTCACATACTTGTTGAACAGATCCTGGGCTTTTTCTGGATTGCATCACGCAGTAATGAAGTACAACACTGAAACAGTCAATTAAACCTGGACTCCATCAATACCTTAGAGGACAACGCAAGTTAGGTCTGGGATACGTCTGGGATTTGCCCTCATCAGGCTCATACTTTCGCGTTTTTCACATACTTGTTGAACGGATCCAGGGTTTTTTCTGGTTTGGATCACGTAGTAATGTGGTACCACACTGAAACAGTCGATTAAACCTGGTTTCGATCAAAATTTTAGAGGATAACGCAAGTTAGGTCTGGGATAGGCCTGGGATTTGACCTCATCAGACTCATACTTTCGCACACTTCACATACTCCTTGAACAGATCCTGGGTTATTTTCTGGTTTGGATCACATAGTAATGTGGTACCACACTGAAACAGTCGATTAAACTTGGTTTCGATCAATATTTTAGAGGACAATGCAAGTTAGGTCTGGGATAGGTCTGGGATTTGCCCACATCAGGGTCATACTTTCGCATATTTCTTATACTTCATGGATAGATCCTGGGCTATTTTCTGTTTTGGATCACGTAGTAATGTGGGACCACACTGAAACAGTCAATTAAACCTGGTTTCGATCAATATTTTAGAGAATAATTCATGTTAGGTCTAGGTTAGGTCGGGGATTTGCTCTCATCAGGCTCCTTCTTTCGCATATTTCTCATACTTCATGGCTAGATCCTGGGCTATTTCTGGATTGGATCACGTAGTAATGTGGGACCACACTGAAACAGTCAATTAAA
This sequence comes from Colletes latitarsis, assembly GCF_051014445.1. Lineage (NCBI taxonomy): Eukaryota > Metazoa > Arthropoda > Insecta > Hymenoptera > Colletidae > Colletes > Colletes latitarsis. The sequence goes on along the minus strand of NW_027488373.1, from coordinate 6,647,554 downwards.
CCTGGTTTCGATCAATATTTTAGAGAGTTATTCATGTTAGGTCTAGGTTAGGTCTGGGATTTGCTCTCATCAGGCTCATTCTTTCGCATATCTCTCATACTTGATGGCTAGATCCTGGGCTTTTTGTGGATTGCATCACGTAGTAATGAAGTACAACACCGGAACAGTCAATTAAACCTGGTTTCCATCAATATCTTAGAGTACAACGCAAGTTAGGTCTGGGATAGGTCTGGGATTTGCCCTCATCAGGGTCATACTTTCGCAGTTCTAACACACATGTTGACCTGATCGAGTGTTTTTTCTGCGTTAGATCACGTAGTAAAGTGGTACCACACTGAAACAGTCCATTAAACCTGGTTTGGATCAATATTTTAGAGGATAACGCATATTAGGTCTAGGTTAGGTCTGGGATTTGCCCTCATCATACTCATACTTTCGCACACTTCACATACTCGTTGAACAGATCCTGGATTATTTTCTGGTTTGGATCACATAGTAATGTGGTACCACACTGAAACAGTCGATTAAACCAGGTTGTGGTCAATATTTTTGAGGATAACGCATGTTAGGTCTAGTTTAGGCCTGGGATTTGCCCTCATCAGACTCATACTTTCGCATACTTCAAATACTTGTTGAACGGATCCTGGGTTTTTACTGGTTTGGATCATGTAGTAATGTGGTACCACACTGAAACGTTCAATTAAACCAGCTTTCGATCAATATTTTTGAGGATAACGCATGTTAGGTCTAGGTTAGGCCGGGGTTTTTCACTCATCACACTCATACTTTCGCATTCTTCACATACTTGTTGAACAGATACAGGGTTTTTTCTGGTTTGGTTCACGTAGTAATGTGGTACCACACTGAAACATTCAATTAAACCTGGTCTTGATAAATATTTTAGAGGATAACACATGTTAGGTCTGGGATAGGTCTGGGATTTTCACTCATCAGACTCATACTTTCGCATTCTTCACATACTTGTTGAACGGATCCTGGGTTTTTTCTGGTTTGGTTCACGTAGTAATGTGGGACCACACTGAAACAATCAACTAAACCTGGTCTTGATAAATATTTTAGAGGATAACGCATGTTAGGTCTGGGTTAGGTCTAGGATTTGCCCTCGTCAGGCTCATACTTTCGCATATTTCTCATATTTCATGGCTAGATCCTGGGCTATTTCTGGATTGGATCACGTAGTAATGTGGTACCACACTGAAACAGTCGATTAAACCAGGTTTCTATCAATATTTTTGAGGATAACGCAAGTTAGGTCTGGGATAGGTCTGGGATTTGCCCTCATCAGGCTCATACTTTCGCGTTTTTCACATACTTGTTGAACAGATCCTGGGTTTTTTCCGGTTTGAATCACGTAGTAATGTGGCACCACGCTGAAACAGTCAATTAAACCTGGTCTTGATAAATATTTTTGAGGATAACGCATGTTAGGTTTGGGTTAGGTCTAGGATTTGCCCTCATCAGGCTCATACTTTCGCATATTTCTCATACTTCATGGCTAGATCCTGGGCTGTTTCTGGATTGTGTCACGTAGTAATGTGGTACCACGCTGAAACAGTCAATTAAACCTGGTCTTGATAAATATTTTAGAGGATAACGCTTGTTAGGTCTCGGTTAGCCCTGGGATTTTCACTCATCAGACTCATACTTTCGCATTCTTCACATACTTGTTGAACGGATACAGGGTTTTTTCTGGTTTGGATCACATAGTAATGTGGTACCACACTGAAACAGACGATTAAACCAGGTTTCGAACAATATTTTTGAGGATAACGCATGTTAGGTCTAGGTTAGGCCGGGGATTTTCACTCATCAGACTCATACTTTCGCATTCTCCACATACTTGTTGAACGGATCCTGGGTTTTTACTGGTTTGGATCATGTAGTAATGTGGTACCACACTGAAACGTTCAATTAAACCTGGTCTTGATAAATATTTTAGAGGATAACGCATGTTAGGTTTGGGTTAGGTCTAGGATTTGCCCTCATCAGGCTCATACTTTCGCATATTTCTCATACTTCATGGCTAGATCCTGGGCTGTTTCTGGATTGTGTCACGTAGTAATGTGGTACCACGCTGAAACAGTCAATTAAACCTGGTCTTGATAAATATTTTAGAGGATAACGCTTGTTAGGTCTCGGTTAGCCCTGGGATTTTCACTCATCAGACTCATACTTTCGCATTCTTCACATACTTGTTGAACAGATACAGGGTTTTTTCTGGTTTGGATCACATAGTAATGTGGTACCACACTGAAACAGACGATTAAACCAGGTTTCGAACAATATTTTTGAGGATAACGCATGTTAGGTCTAGGTTAGGCCGGCGTTTTTCACTCATCACACTCATACTTTCGCATTCTTCACATACTTGTTGAACAGATACAGGGTTTTTTCTGGTTTGCTTCACGTAGTAATGTGGTACCACACCGAAACAGTCGATTAAACCTGGTTTCGATCAATATTTTTGAGGATAACGCATGTTAGGTCTAGGTTAGGCCGGGGAATTTCACTCATCAGACTCATACTTTCGCATTCTTCACATACTTGTTGAACGGATCCTGCGTTTTTTCTGGTTTGGATCACGTAGTAATGTGGGACCACACTGAAACAATGAATTAAACCTGGTCTTGATAAATATTTTTGAGGATAACGCAAGTTAGGTCTGGGATAGGTCTGGGATTTGCCCTCATCAGGCTCATACTTTCGCGTTTTTCACACACTTGTTGAACAGATCCTGGGTTATGTTCTGGTTTGGATCACATAGTAATGTGGTACCACACTGAAACAGACGATTAAACCAGGTTTCGAACAATATTTTTGAGGATAACGCATGTTAGGTCTAGGTTAGGCCGGGGATTTTCACTCATCAGACTCATACTTTCGCATTCTTCACATACTTGTTGGACGGATCCTGGGTTTTTTCTGGTTTGGATCATGTAGTAATGTGGGACCACACTGAAACAATCAATTAAACCAGGTCTTGATAAACATTTTAGAGGATAACGCATGTTAGGTCTGGGATATGTCTGGGATTTGCCCTTATCATACTCATACTTTCGCACACTTCACATCCTCGTTGAACAGATCCTGGGTTATGTTCTGGTTTGGATCACATAGTAATGTGGTACCACACTGAAACAGTCGATTAAACCAGGTTTTGATCAATGTTTTTGAGGATAACGCATGTTAGGTCTAGTTTAGGCCTGGGATTTGCCCTCATCCGACTCATACTTTCGCATACTTCAAATACTTGTTGAACAGGTCCGGGGTTTTTTTCTGGTTTGGATCACGTAGTAATGTGGTACCACACTGAAACAGTCGATTAAACCTGGTTTCGAACAATATTTTTGAGGATAACGCATGTTAGGTCTAGGTTAGGCCGGGGATTTTCACTCATCAGACTCATACTTTCGCATTCTCCACATACTTGTTGAACGGATCCTGGGTTTTTACTGGTTTGGATCACGTAGTAATGTGGTACCACGCTGAAACAGTCAATTAAACCTGGTCTTGATAAATATTTTAGAGGATAACGCTTGTTAGGTCTAGGTTAGCCCTGGGATTTTCACTCATCAGACTCATACTTTCGCATTCTTCACATACTTGTTGAACAGATACAGGGTTTTTTCTGGTTTGGATCACGTAGTAATGTGGGAACACACTGAAACAATCAATTAAACCTGGTCTTGATAAATATTTTAGGGGATAACGCATGTTAGGTCTGGGTTAGGTCTAGGATTTGCCCTCATTAGGCTCATACTTTCGCATATTTCTCATACTTCATGGCTAGATCCTGGGCTGTTTCTGGATTGTGTCACGTAGTAATGTGGGACCACACTGAAACAATCAATTAAACCTGGTCTTGATAAATATTTTAGAGGATAATGCATGTTAGGTCTGGGATAGGTCTGGGATTTGCCCTCATCATACTCATACTTTCGCACACTTCACATACTCGTTGAACAGATCCTGGATTATTTTCTGGTTTGGATCACATAGTAATGCGGTACCACACTGAAACAGTCGATTAAACCAGGTTTTGATCAATATTTTCGAGGATAACGCATGTTAGGTCTAGTTTAGGCCTGGGATTTGCCCTCATCAGACTCATACTTTCGCATACTTCAAATACTTGTTGAACGGATCCTGGGTTTTTACTGGTTTGGATCACGTAGTAATGTCTTGATAAATATTTTAGAGGATAACGCATGTTAGGTTTGGGTTAGGTCTAGGATTTGCCCTCATCAGGCTCATACTTTCGCATATTTCTCATACTTCATGGCTAGGTCCTGGGCTGTTTCTGGATTGTGTCACGTAGTAATGTGGTACCACGCTGAAACAGTCAATTAAACCTGGTCTTGATAAATATTTTAGAGGATAACGCTTGTTAGGTCTAGGTTAGCCCTGGGATTTTCACTCATCAGACTCATACTTTCGCATTCTTCACATACTTGTTGAACAGATACAGGGTTTTTTCTGGTTTGGATCACATAGTAATGTGGTACCACACTGAAACAGACGATTAAACCAGGTTTCGAACAATATTTTTGAGGATAACGCATGTTAGGTCTAGGTTAGGCCGGCGTTTTTCACTCATCACACTCATACTTTCGCATTCTTCACATACTTGTTGAACAGATACAGGGTTTTTTCTGGTTTGGTTCCCGTAGTAATGTGGTACCACAGTGAAACAGTCGATTAAACCTGGTTTCGATCAATATTTTTGAGGATAACGCATGTTAGGTCTAGGTTAGGCCGGGGAATTTCACTCATCAGACTCATACTTTCGCATTCTTCACATACTTGTTGAACGGATCCTGCGTTTTTTCTGGTTTGGATCACGTAGTAATGTGGGACCACACTGAAACAATGAATTAAACCTGGTCTTGATAAATATTTTTGAGGATAACGCAAGTTAGGTCTGGGATAGGTCTGGGATTTGCCCTCATCAGGCTCATACTTTCGCGTTTTTCACACACTTGTTGAACAGATCCTGGGTTTTTTCCGGTTTGGGTCACGTAGTAGTGTGGTACCACACAGAAACAGTCGATTAAACCTGGTTTCGCTCAATATTTTTGAGGATAACGCATGTTAGGTCTAGGTTAGGCCGGGGATTTTCACTCATCAGACTCATACTTTCGCATTCTTCACATACTTGTTGGACGGATCCTGGGTTTTTTCTGGTTTGGATCACGTAGTAATGTGGGACCACACTGAAACAATCAATTAAACCAGGTCTTGATAAACATTTTAGAGGATAACGCATGTTAGGTCTGGGATATGTCTGGGATTTGCCCTTATCATACTCATACTTTCGCACACTTCACATCCTCGTTGAACAGATCCTGGGTTATGTTCTGGTTTGGATCACATAGTAATGTGGTACCACACTGAAACAGTCGATTAAACCAGGTTTTGATCAATGTTTTTGAGGATAACGCATGTTAGGTCTAGTTTAGGCCTGGGATTTGCCCTCATCCGACTCATACTTTCGCATACTTCAAATACTTGTTGAACAGGTCCGGGGTTTTTTTCTGGTTTGGATCACGTAGTAATGTGGTACCACACTGAAACAGTCGATTAAACCTGGTTTCGAACAATATTTTTGAGGATAACGCATGTTAGGTCTAGGTTAGGCCGGGGATTTTCACTCATCAGACTCATACTTTCGCATTCTCCACATACTTGTTGAACGGATCCTGGGTTTTTACTGGTTTGGATCACGTAGTAATGTGGTACCACGCTGAAACAGTCAATTAAACCTGGTCTTGATAAATATTTTAGAGGATAACGCTTGTTAGGTCTAGGTTAGCCCTGGGATTTTCACTCATCAGACTCATACTTTCGCATTCTTCACATACTTGTTGAACAGATACAGGGTTTTTTCTGGTTTGGATCACGTAGTAATGTGGGAACACACTGAAACAATCAATTAAACCTGGTCTTGATAAATATTTTAGGGGATAACGCATGTTAGGTCTGGGTTAGGTCTAGGATTTGCCCTCGTCAGGCTCATACTTTCGCATATTTCTCATACTTCATGGCTAGATCCTGGGCTTTTTGTGGATTGCATCACGTAGTAATGAAGTACAACACCGGAACAGTCAATTAAACCTGGTTTCCATCAATATCTTAGAGTACAACGCAAGTTAGGTCTGGGATAGGTCTGGGATTTGCCCTCATCAGGGTCATACTTTCGCAGTTCTAACACACATGTTGACCTGATCGAGTGTTTTTTCTGCGTTAGATCACGTAGTAAAGTGGTACCACACTGAAACAGTCCATTAAACCTGGTTTGGATCAATATTTTAGAGGATAACGCATATTAGGTCTAGGTTAGGTCTGGGATTTGCCCTCATCTTACTCATACTTTCGCACACTTCACATACTCGTTGAACAGATCCTGGATTATTTTCTGGTTTGGATCACATAGTAATGTGGTACCACACTGAAACAGTCGATTAAACCAGGTTGTGGTCAATATTTTTGAGGATAACGCATGTTAGGTCTAGTTTAGGCCTGGGATTTGCCCTCATCAGACTCATACTTTCGCATACTTCAAATACTTGTTGAACGGATCCTGGGTTTTTACTGGTTTGGATCATGTAGTAATGTGGTACCACACTGAAACGTTCAATTAAACCAGCTTCGATCAATATTTTTGAGGATAACGCATGTTAGGTCTAGGTTAGGCCGGGGTTTTTCACTCATCACACTCATACTTTCGCATTCTTCACATACTTGTTGAACAGATACAGGGTTTTTTCTGGTTTGGTTCACGTAGTAATGTGGTACCACACTGAAACATTCAATTAAACCTGGTCTTGATAAATATTTTAGAGGATAACACATGTTAGGTCTGGGATAGGTCTGGGATTTTCACTCATCAGACTCATACTTTCGCATTCTTCACATACTTGTTGAACGGATCCTGGGTTTTTTCTGGTTTGGTTCACGTAGTAATGTGGGACCACACTGAAACAATCAACTAAACCTGGTCTTGATAAATATTTTAGAGGATAACGCATGTTAGGTCTGGGTTAGGTCTAGGATTTGCCCTCGTCAGGCTCATACTTTCGCATATTTCTCATATTTCATGGCTAGATCCTGGGCTATTTCTGGATTGGATCACGTAGTAATGTGGTACCACACTGAAACAGTCGATTAAACCAGGTTTCTATCAATATTTTTGAGGATAACGCAAGTTAGGTCTGGGATAGGTCTGGGATTTGCCCTCATCAGGCTCATACTTTCGCGTTTTTCACATACTTGTTGAACAGATCCTGGGTTTTTTCCGGTTTGGATCACGTAGTAATGTGGCACCACGCTGAAACAGTCAATTAAACCTGGTCTTGATAAATATTTTTGAGGATAACGCATGTTAGGTTTGGGTTAGGTCTAGGATTTGCCCTCATCAGGCTCATACTTTCGCATATTTCTCATACTTCATGGCTAGATCCTGGGCTGTTTCTGGATTGTGTCACGTAGTAATGTGGTACCACGCTGAAACAGTCAATTAAACCTGGTCTTGATAAATATTTTAGAGGATAACGCTTGTTAGGTCTCGGTTAGCCCTGGGATTTTCACTCATCAGACTCATACTTTCGCATTCTTCACATACTTGTTGAACGGATACAGGGTTTTTTCTGGTTTGGATCACATAGTAATGTGGTACCACACTGAAACAGACGATTAAACCAGGTTTCGAACAATATTTTTGAGGATAACGCATGTTAGGTCTAGGTTAGGCCGGGGATTTTCACTCATCAGACTCATACTTTCGCATTCTCCACATACTTGTTGAACGGATCCTGGGTTTTTACTGGTTTGGATCATGTAGTAATGTGGGACCACACTGAAACAATGAATTAAACCTGGTCTTGATAAATATTTTTGAGGATAACGCAAGTTAGGTCTGGGATAGGTCTGGGATTTGCCCTCATCAGGCTCATACTTTCGCGTTTTTCACACACTTGTTGAACAGATCCTGGGTTTTTTCCGGTTTGGGTCACGTAGTAGTGTGGTACCACACAGAAACAGTCGATTAAACCTGGTTTCGCTCAATATTTTTGAGGATAACGCATGTTAGGTCTAGGTTAGGCCGGGGATTTTCACTCATCAGACTCATACTTTCGCATTCTTCACATACTTGTTGGACGGATCCTGGGTTTTTTCTGGTTTGGATCATGTAGTAATGTGGGACCACACTGAAACAATCAATTAAACCAGGTCTTGATAAACATTTTAGAGGATAACGCATGTTAGGTCTGGGATATGTCTGGGATTTGCCCTTATCATACTCATACTTTCGCACACTTCACATCCTCGTTGAACAGATCCTGGGTTATGTTCTGGTTTGGATCACATAGTAATGTGGTACCACACTGAAACAGTCGATTAAACCAGGTTTTGATCAATGTTTTTGAGGATAACGCATGTTAGGTCTAGTTTAGGCCTGGGATTTGCCCTCTTCCGACTCATACTTTCGCATACTTCAAATACTTGTTGAACAGGTCCGGGGTTTTTTTCTGGTTTGGATCACGTAGTAATGTGGTACCACACTGAAACAGTCGATTAAACCTGGTTTCGAACAATATTTTTGAGGATAACGCATGTTAGGTCTAGGTTAGGCCGGGGATTTTCACTCATCAGACTCATACTTTCGCATTCTCCACATACTTGTTGAACGGATCCTGGGTTTTTACTGGTTTGGATCACGTAGTAATGTGGTACCACGCTGAAACAGTCAATTAAACCTGGTCTTGATAAATATTTTAGAGGATAACGCTTGTTAGGTCTAGGTTAGCCCTGGGATTTTCACTCATCAGACTCATACTTTCGCATTCTTCACATACTTGTTGAACAGATACAGGGTTTTTTCTGGTTTGGATCACGTAGTAATGTGGGAACACACTGAAACAATCAATTAAACCTGGTCTTGATAAATATTTTAGGGGATAACGCATGTTAGGTCTGGGTTAGGTCTAGGATTTGCCCTCATTAGGCTCATACTTTCGCATATTTCTCATACTTCATGGCTAGATCCTGGGCTGTTTCTGGATTGTGTCACGTAGTAATGTGGGACCACACTGAAACAATCAATTAAACCTGGTCTTGATAAATATTTTAGAGGATAATGCATGTTAGGTCTGGGATAGGTCTGGGATTTGCCCTCATCATACTCATACTTTCGCACACTTCACATACTCGTTGAACAGATCCTGGATTATTTTCTGGTTTGGATCACATAGTAATGCGGTACCACACTGAAACAGTCGATTAAACCAGGTTTTGATCAATATTTTCGAGGATAACGCATGTTAGGTCTAGTTTAGGCCTGGGATTTGCCCTCATCAGACTCATACTTTCGCATACTTCAAATACTTGTTGAACGGATCCTGGGTTTTTACTGGTTTGGATCACGTAGTAATGTCTTGATAAATATTTTAGAGGATAACGCATGTTAGGTTTGGGTTAGGTCTAGGATTTGCCCTCATCAGGCTCATACTTTCGCATATTTCTCATACTTCATGGCTAGGTCCTGGGCTGTTTCTGGATTGTGTCACGTAGTAATGTGGTACCACGCTGAAACAGTCAATTAAACCTGGTCTTGATAAATATTTTAGAGGATAACGCTTGTTAGGTCTAGGTTAGCCCTGGGATTTTCACTCATCAGACTCATACTTTCGCATTCTTCACATACTTGTTGAACAGATACAGGGTTTTTTCTGGTTTGGATCACATAGTAATGTGGTACCACACTGAAACAGACGATTAAACCAGGTTTCGAACAATATTTTTGAGGATAACGCATGTTAGGTCTAGGTTAGGCCGGCGTTTTTCACTCATCACACTCATACTTTCGCATTCTTCACATACTTGTTGAACAGATACAGGGTTTTTTCTGGTTTGGTTCCCGTAGTAATGTGGTACCACAGTGAAACAGTCGATTAAACCTGGTTTCGATCAATATTTTTGAGGATAACGCATGTTAGGTCTAGGTTAGGCCGGGGAATTTCACTCATCAGACTCATACTTTCGCATTCTTCACATACTTGTTGAACGGATCCTGCGTTTTTTCTGGTTTGGATCACGTAGTAATGTGGGACCACACTGAAACAATGAATTAAACCTGGTCTTGATAAATATTTTTGAGGATAACGCAAGTTAGGTCTGGGATAGGTCTGGGATTTGCCCTCATCAGGCTCATACTTTCGCGTTTTTCACACACTTGTTGAACAGATCCTGTGTTTTTTCCGGTTTGGGTCACGTAGTAGTGTGGTACCACACAGAAACAGTCGATTAAACCTGGTTTCGCTCAATATTTTTGAGGATAACGCATGTTAGGTCTAGGTTAGGCCGGGGATTTTCACTCATCAGACTCATACTTTCGCATTCTTCACATACTTGTTGGACGGATCCTGGGTTTTTTCTGGTTTGGATCACGTAGTAATGTGGGACCACACTGAAACAATCAATTAAACCAGGTCTTGATAAACATTTTAGAGGATAACGCATGTTAGGTCTGGGATATGTCTGGGATTTGCCCTTATCATACTCATACTTTCGCACACTTCACATCCTCGTTGAACAGATCCTGGGTTATGTTCTGGTTTGGATCACATAGTAATGTGGAGCCACACTGAAACAGTCGATTAAACCAGGTTTTGATCAATGTTTTTGAGGATAACGCATGTTAGGTCTAGTTTAGGCCTGGGATTTGCCCTCATCCGACTCATACTTTCGCATACTTCAAATACTTGTTGAACGGATCCTGGGTTTTTACTGGTTTGGATCACGTAGTAATGTGGTACCACGCTGAAACAGTCAATTAAACCTGGTCTTGATAAATATTTTAGAGGATAACGCTTGTTAGGTCTAGGTTAGCCCTGGGATTTTCACTCATCAGACTCATACTTTCGCATTCTTCACATACTTGTTGAACAGATACAGGGTTTTTTCTGGTTTGGATCACGTAGTAATGTGGGAACACACTGAAACAATCAATTAAACCTGGTCTTGATAAATATTTTAGGGGATAACGCATGTTAGGTCTGGGTTAGGTCTAGGATTTGCCCTCATCAGGCTCATACTTTCGCATATTTCTCATACTTCATGGCTAGATCCTGGGCTGTTTCTGGATTGTGTCACGTAGTAATGTGGGACCACACTGAAACATTCAATTAAACCTGGTCTTGATAAATATTTTAGAGGATAATGCATGTTAGGTCTGGGATAGGTCTGGGATTTGCCCTCATCATACTCATACTTTCGCACACTTCACATACTCGTTGAACAGATCCTGGATTATTTTCTGGTTTGGATCACATAGTAATGCGGTACCACACTGAAACAGTCGATTAAACCAGGTTTTGATCAATATTTTCGAGGATAACGCATGTTAGGTCTAGTTTAGGCCTGGGATTTGCCCTCATCAGACTCATACTTTCGCATACTTCAAATACTTGTTGAACGGATCCTGGGTTTTTACTGGTTTGGATCATGTAGTAATGTGGTACCACACTGAAACGTTCAATTAAACCAGCTTTCGATCAATATTTTTGAGGATAACGCATGTTAGGTCTAGGTTAGGCCGGGGTTTTTCACTCATCACACTCATACTTTCGCATTCTTCACATACTTGTTGAACAGATACAGGGTTTTTTCTGGTTTGGTTCACGTAGTAATGTGGGACCACACTGAAACATTCAATTAAACCTGGTCTTGATAAATATTTTAGAGGATAACGCATGTTAGGTCTGGGTTAGGTCTAGGATTTGCCCTCGTCAGGCTCATACTTTCGCATATTTCTCATATTTCATGGCTAGATCCTGGGCTATTTCTGGATTGGATCACGTAGTAATGTGGTACCACACTGAAACAGTCGATTAAACCAGGTTTCTATCAATATTTTTGAGGATAACGCAAGTTAGGTCTGGGATAGGTCTGGGATTTGCCCTCATCAGGCTCATACTTTCGCGTTTTTCACATACTTGTTGAACAGATCCTGGGTTTTTTCCGGTTTGGATCACGTAGTAATGTGGCACCACGCTGAAACAGTCAATTAAACCTGGTCTTGATAAATATTTTTGAGGATAACGCATGTTAGGTTTGGGTTAGGTCTAGGATTTGCCCTCATCAGGCTCATACTTTCGCATATTTCTCATACTTCATGGCTAGATCCTGGGCTGTTTCTGGATTGTGTCACGTAGTAATGTGGTACCACGCTGAAACAGTCAATTAAACCTGGTCTTGATAAATATTTTAGAGGATAACGCTTGTTAGGTCTCGGTTAGCCCTGGGATTTTCACTCATCAGACTCATACTTTCGCATTCTTCACATACTTGTTGAACGGATACAGGGTTTTTTCTGGTTTGGATCACATAGTAATGTGGTACCACACTGAAACAGACGATTAAACCAGGTTTCGAACAATATTTTTGAGGATAACGCATGTTAGGTCTAGGTTAGGCCGGGGATTTTCACTCATCAGACTCATACTTTCGCATTCTCCACATACTTGTTGAACGGATCCTGGGTTTTTACTGGTTTGGATCATGTAGTAATGTGGGACCACACTGAAACAATGAATTAAACCTGGTCTTGATAAATATTTTTGAGGATAACGCAAGTTAGGTCTGGGATAGGTCTGGGATTTGCCCTCATCAGGCTCATACTTTCGCGTTTTTCACACACTTGTTGAACAGATCCTGGGTTTTTTCCGGTTTGGGTCACGTAGTAGTGTGGTACCACACAGAAACAGTCGATTAAACCTGGTTTCGCTCAATATTTTTGAGGATAACGCATGTTAGGTCTAGGTTAGGCCGGGGATTTTCACTCATCAGACTCATACTTTCGCATTCTTCACATACTTGTTGGACGGATCCTGGGTTTTTTCTGGTTTGGATCATGTAGTAATGTGGGACCACACTGAAACAATCAATTAAACCAGGTCTTGATAAACATTTTAGAGGATAACGCATGTTAGGTCTGGGATATGTCTGGGATTTGCCCTTATCATACTCATACTTTCGCACACTTCACATCCTCGTTGAACAGATCCTGGGTTATGTTCTGGTTTGGATCACATAGTAATGTGGTACCACACTGAAACAGTCGATTAAACCAGGTTTTGATCAATGTTTTTGAGGATAACGCATGTTAGGTCTAGTTTAGGCCTGGGATTTGCCCTCTTCCGACTCATACTTTCGCATACTTCAAATACTTGTTGAACAGGTCCGGGGTTTTTTTCTGGTTTGGATCACGTAGTAATGTGGTACCACACTGAAACAGTCGATTAAACCTGGTTTCGAACAATATTTTTGAGGATAACGCATGTTAGGTCTAGGTTAGGCCGGGGATTTTCACTCATCAGACTCATACTTTCGCATTCTCCACATACTTGTTGAACGGATCCTGGGTTTTTACTGGTTTGGATCACGTAGTAATGTGGTACCACGCTGAAACAGTCAATTAAACCTGGTCTTGATAAATATTTTAGAGGATAACGCTTGTTAGGTCTAGGTTAGCCCTGGGATTTTCACTCATCAGACTCATACTTTCGCATTCTTCACATACTTGTTGAACAGATACAGGGTTTTTTCTGGTTTGGATCACGTAGTAATGTGGGAACACACTGAAACAATCAATTAAACCTGGTCTTGATAAATATTTTAGGGGATAACGCATGTTAGGTCTGGGTTAGGTCTAGGATTTGCCCTCATTAGGCTCATACTTTCGCATATTTCTCATACTTCATGGCTAGATCCTGGGCTGTTTCTGGATTGTGTCACGTAGTAATGTGGGACCACACTGAAACAATCAATTAAACCTGGTCTTGATAAATATTTTAGAGGATAATGCATGTTAGGTCTGGGATAGGTCTGGGATTTGCCCTCATCATACTCATACTTTCGCACACTTCACATACTCGTTGAACAGATCCTGGATTATTTTCTGGTTTGGATCACATAGTAATGCGGTACCACACTGAAACAGTCGATTAAACCAGGTTTTGATCAATATTTTCGAGGATAACGCATGTTAGGTCTAGTTTAGGCCTGGGATTTGCCCTCATCAGACTCATACTTTCGCATACTTCAAATACTTGTTGAACGGATCCTGGGTTTTTACTGGTTTGGATCACGTAGTAATGTCTTGATAAATATTTTAGAGGATAACGCATGTTAGGTTTGGGTTAGGTCTAGGATTTGCCCTCATCAGGCTCATACTTTCGCATATTTCTCATACTTCATGGCTAGGTCCTGGGCTGTTTCTGGATTGTGTCACGTAGTAATGTGGTACCACGCTGAAACAGTCAATTAAACCTGGTCTTGATAAATATTTTAGAGGATAACGCTTGTTAGGTCTAGGTTAGCCCTGGGATTTTCACTCATCAGACTCATACTTTCGCATTCTTCACATACTTGTTGAACAGATACAGGGTTTTTTCTGGTTTGGATCACATAGTAATGTGGTACCACACTGAAACAGACGATTAAACCAGGTTTCGAACAATATTTTTGAGGATAACGCATGTTAGGTCTAGGTTAGGCCGGCGTTTTTCACTCATCACACTCATACTTTCGCATTCTTCACATACTTGTTGAACAGATACAGGGTTTTTTCTGGTTTGGTTCCCGTAGTAATGTGGTACCACAGTGAAACAGTCGATTAAACCTGGTTTCGATCAATATTTTTGAGGATAACGCATGTTAGGTCTAGGTTAGGCCGGGGAATTTCACTCATCAGACTCATACTTTCGCATTCTTCACATACTTGTTGAACGGATCCTGCGTTTTTTCTGGTTTGGATCACGTAGTAATGTGGGACCACACTGAAACAATGAATTAAACCTGGTCTTGATAAATATTTTTGAGGATAACGCAAGTTAGGTCTGGGATAGGTCTGGGATTTGCCCTCATCAGGCTCATACTTTCGCGTTTTTCACACACTTGTTGAACAGATCCTGTGTTTTTTCCGGTTTGGGTCACGTAGTAGTGTGGTACCACACAGAAACAGTCGATTAAACCTGGTTTCGCTCAATATTTTTGAGGATAACGCATGTTAGGTCTAGGTTAGGCCGGGGATTTTCACTCATCAGACTCATACTTTCGCATTCTTCACATACTTGTTGGACGGATCCTGGGTTTTTTCTGGTTTGGATCACGTAGTAATGTGGGACCACACTGAAACAATCAATTAAACCAGGTCTTGATAAACATTTTAGAGGATAACGCATGTTAGGTCTGGGATATGTCTGGGATTTGCCCTTATCATACTCATACTTTCGCACACTTCACATCCTCGTTGAACAGATCCTGGGTTATGTTCTGGTTTGGATCACATAGTAATGTGGAGCCACACTGAAACAGTCGATTAAACCAGGTTTTGATCAATGTTTTTGAGGATAACGCATGTTAGGTCTAGTTTAGGCCTGGGATTTGCCCTCATCCGACTCATACTTTCGCATACTTCAAATACTTGTTGAACGGATCCTGGGTTTTTACTGGTTTGGATCACGTAGTAATGTGGTACCACGCTGAAACAGTCAATTAAACCTGGTCTTGATAAATATTTTAGAGGATAACGCTTGTTAGGTCTAGGTTAGCCCTGGGATTTTCACTCATCAGACTCATACTTTCGCATTCTTCACATACTTGTTGAACAGATACAGGGTTTTTTCTGGTTTGGATCACGTAGTAATGTGGGAACACACTGAAACAATCAATTAAACCTGGTCTTGATAAATATTTTAGGGGATAACGCATGTTAGGTCTGGGTTAGGTCTAGGATTTGCCCTCATCAGGCTCATACTTTCGCATATTTCTCATACTTCATGGCTAGATCCTGGGCTGTTTCTGGATTGTGTCACGTAGTAATGTGGGACCACACTGAAACATTCAATTAAACCTGGTCTTGATAAATATTTTAGAGGATAATGCATGTTAGGTCTGGGATAGGTCTGGGATTTGCCCTCATCATACTCATACTTTCGCACACTTCACATACTCGTTGAACAGATCCTGGATTATTTTCTGGTTTGGATCACATAGTAATGCGGTACCACACTGAAACAGTCGATTAAACCAGGTTTTGATCAATATTTTCGAGGATAAGGCATGTTAGGTCTAGTTTAGGCCTGGGATTTGCCCTCATCAGACTCATACTTTCGCATACTTCAAATACTTGTTGAACGGATCCTGGGTTTTTACTGGTTTGGATCACGTAGTAATGTCTTAATAAATATTTTAGAGGATAACGCATGTTAGGTTTGGGTTAGGTCTAGGATTTGCCCTCATCAGGCTCATACTTTCGCATATTTCTCATACTTCATGGCTAGGTCCTGGGCTGTTTCTGGATTGTGTCACGTAGTAATGTGGTACCACGCTGAAACAGTCAATTAAACCTGGTCTTGATAAATATTTTAGAGGATAACGCTTGTTAGGTCTAGGTTAGCCCTGGGATTTTCACTCATCAGACTCATACTTTCGCATTCTTCACATACTTGTTGAACAGATACAGGGTTTTTTCTGGTTTGGATCACATAGTAATGTGGTACCACACTGAAACAGACGATTAAACCAGGTTTCGAACAATATTTTTGAGGATAACGCATGTTAGGTCTAGGTTAGGCCGGCGTTTTTCACTCATCACACTCATACTTTCGCATTCTTCACATACTTGTTGAACAGATACAGAGTTTTTTCTGGTTTGGTTCCCGTAGTAATGTGGTACCACAGTGAAACAGTCGATTAAACCTGGTTTCGATCAATATTTTTGAGGATAACGCATGTTAGGTCTAGGTTAGGCCGGGGAATTTCACTCATCAGACTCATACTTTCGCATTCTTCACATACTTGTTGAACGGATCCTGCGTTTTTTCTGGTTTGGATCACGTAGTAATGTGGGACCACACTGAAACAATGAATTAAACCTGGTCTTGATAAATATTTTTGAGGATAACGCAAGTTAGGTCTGGGATAGGTCTGGGATTTGCCCTCATCAGGCTCATACTTTCGCGTTTTTCACATACTTGTTGAACAGATCCTGGGTTTTGTCTGGTTCGGATCTCGAAGTAGTGTGGTACCACACTGAAACAGTCCATTAAACCTGGTTTCGCTCAATATTTTAGAGGATAACGCATGTTAGGTCTAGGTTAGGTCAGGGATTTGCTCTCATCAGGCTCATTCTTTCGCATATTTCTCATACTTGATGGCCAGATCCTGGGCTTTTTCTGCATTGCATCACGTAGTAATGTAGTACCACACTGAACAGTCAATGAAACCTGGTTTCCATCACTATTTTAGAGGACAACGCAAGTTAGGTCTAGGTAAGGCCTGAGATTTTCACTGATCAGACTCATACTTTCGCATTCTTCACATACTTGTTGAACGGATCCTGGGTTTTTTCTGGTTTGGATCGCGTAGTAATGTGGTACCACACTGAAACAGTCAATTAAACCTGGTTTCGATCAATATTTTAGAGAATAATTCATGTTAGGTCTAGGTTAGGTCTGGGATTTGCTCTCATCAGGCTCATTCTTTCGCATATTTCTCATACTTGATGTCTAGATCCTGGGCTTTTTCTGGATTGCATCACGTAGTATTGAAGTACAACACTGAAACAGTCAATTAAACCTGGTTTCCATCAATATCTTAGAGGACAACGCAAGTTAGGTCTGGGATATGTCTGGGATTTGCCCTCATCAGGCTCATACTTTCGCATTCTTCACATACTTGTTGAACTGATCCTGGGTTTTTTCTGGTTTGGATCACGTAGTAATGTGGTGCCACACTGAAACAGTCGATTAAACCTGGTTTCGATCAATATTTTGGAGGATAACGCATGTTAGGTCTAGGTTAGCCCTGGGATTTTCACTCTTCAGACTCATACTTTCGCATTCTTCACATACTTGTTGAACAGATCCTGGGTTTTTTCTGGTTTGGATCACGTAGTAGTGTGGTACCACACTGAAACAGTCCATTAAACCTGGTTTGGATCAATATTTTAGAGAATAATTCATGTTTAGGTCTAGGTCAGGTCTGGGATTTTCACTCATCAGACTCATACTTTCACACACTTCACATACTCCTTGAACAGATCCTGGGTTATTTTCTGGGTTGGATCACATAGTAATGTGGTACCACACTGAAACAGTCGATTAAACCAGGTTTCGATCAATATTTTAGAGGATAACGCATGTTAGGTCTAGTTTAGGCCTGGGATTTTCACTCATCAGACTCATACTTTCGCATTCTTCACATACTTGTTGAATGGAGCCTGGGTTTTTTCTGGTTTGGATCACGTAGTAATGTGGGACCACACTGAAACAGTCAATAAAACCTGGTTTCGATCAATATTTTAGAGAATAATTCATGTTAGGTCTAGGTTAGGTCTGGGATTTGCTCTCATCAGGCTCATACTTTCGCATTCTTCACATACTTGTTGAACGGTTCCTGGGTTTTTTCTGGTTTGGAACCCGTAGTAATGTGGGACCACACTGAAACAATAAATTAAACCTGGTCTTGATAAATATTTTAGAGGATAACGCATGTTAGGTCTGGGTTATGTCTAGGATTTGCCCTCATCAGGCTCATACTTTCGCATATTTCTCATACTTCATGGCTAGATCCTGGGCTGTTTCTGGATTGTATCACGTAGTAATGTGGTACCACACTGAAACAGTCGATTAAACCTGGTTTCGATCAAAATTTTAGAGGATAACGCAAGTTAGGTCTGGGATAGGTCTGGGATTTGACCTCATCAGACTCATACTTTCGCACACTTCACATACTCCTTGAACAGATCCTGGGTTATTTTCTGGTTTGGATCACATAGTAATGTGGTACCACACTGAAACAGTCGATTAAACTTGGTTTCGATCAATATTTTAGAGGACAATGCAAGTTAGGTCTGGGATAGGTCTGGGATTTGCCCACATCAGGGTCATACTTTCGCATATTTCTTATACTTCATGGATAGATCCTGGGCTATTTTCTGTTTTGGATCACGTAGTAATGTGGGACCACACTGAAACAGTCAATTAAACCTGGTTTCGATCAATATTTTAGAGAATAATTCATGTTAGGTCTAGGTTAGGTCGGGGATTTGCTCTCATCAGGCTCTTTCTTTCGCATATTTCTCATACTTCATGGCTAGATCCTGGGCTATTTCTGGATTGGATCACGTAGTAATGTGGGACCACACTGAAACAGTCAATTAAACCTGGTTTCGATCAATATTTTAGAGAGTAATTCATGTTAGGTCTAGGTTAGGTCTGGGATTTGCCCTCATCAGGCTCATTCTTTCGCATATCTCTCATACTTGATGGCTAGATCCTGGGCTTTTTGTGGATTGCATCACGTAGTAATGAAGTACAACACTGGAACAGTCAATTAAACCTGGTTTCCATCAATATCTTAGAGTACAACGCAAGTTAGGTCTGGGATAGGTCTGGGATTTGCCCTCATCAGGGTCATACTTTCGCAGTTCTAACACACATGTTGACCTGATCGAGTGTTTTTTCTGCGTTAGATCACGTAGTAAAGTGGTACCACACTGAAACAGTCCATTAAACCTGGTTTGGATCAATATTTTAGAGGATAAAGCATATTAGGTCTAGGTTAGGTCTGGGATTTGCCCTCATAATACTCATACTTTCGCACACTTCACATACTCGTTGAATAGATCCTGGATTATTTTCTGGTTTGGATCACATAGTAATGTGGTACCACACTGAAACAGTCGATTAAACCAGGTTGTGGTCAATATTTTTGAGGATAACGCATGTTAGGTGTAGTTTAGGCCTGGGATTTGCCCTCATCAGACTCATACTTTCGCATACTTCAAATACTTGTTGAACGGATCCTGGGTTTTTCCTGGTTTGGATCATGTAGTAATGTGGTACCACACTGAAACGTTCAATTAAACCAGCTTTCGATCAATATTTTTGAGGATAACGCATGTTAGGTCTAGGTTAGGCCGGGGTTTTTCACTCATCACACACATACTTTCGCATTCTTCACATACTTGTTGAACAGATACAGGGTTTTTTCTGGTTTGGTTCACGTAGTAATGTGGTACCACACTGAAACATTCAATTAAACCTGGTCTTGATAAATATTTTAGAGGATAACACATGTTAGGTCTGGGATAGGTCTGGGATTTTCACTCATCAGACTCATACTTTCGCATTCTTCACATACTTGTTGAACGGATCCTGGGTTTTTTCTGGTTTGGTTCACGTAGTAATGTGGGACCACACTGAAACAATCAACTAAACCTGGTCTTGATAAATATTTTAGAGGATAACGCATGTTAGGTCTGTGTTAGGTCTAGGATTTGCCCTCGTCAGGCTCATACTTTCGCATATTTCTCATATTTCATGGCTAGATCCTGGGCTATTTCTGGATTGGATCACGTAGTAATGTGGTACCACACTGAAACAGTCGATTAAACCAGGTTTCTATCAATATTTTTGAGGATAACGCAAGTTAGGTCTGGGATAGGTCTGGGATTTGCCCTCATCAGGCTCATACTTTCGCGTTTTTCACATACTTGTTGAACAGATCCTGGGTTTTTTCCGGTTTGGGTCACGTAGTAGTGTGGTACCACATAGAAACAGTCGATTGAACCTGGTTTCGATTAATATTTTTGAGGATAACGCATGTTAGGTCTAGGTTAGGCCGGGGATTTTCACTCATCAGACTCATACTTTCGCATTCTCCACATACTTGTTGAACGGATCCTGGGTTTTTACTGGTTTGGATCACGTAGTAATGTAGTACCACACTGAAACATTCAATTAAACCTGGTCTTGATAAATATTTTAGGGGATAACGCATGTTAGGTTTGGGTTAGGTCTAGGATTTGCTCTCATCAGGCTCATACTTACGCATTCTCCACATACTTGTTGAACGGATCCTGGGTTTTTACTGGTTTGGATCACGTAGTAATGTGGTACCACGCTGAAACAGTCAATTAAACCTGATCTTGATAAATATTTTAGAGGATAACGCTTGTTAGGTCTAGGTTAGCCCTGGGATTTTCACTCATCAGACTCATACTTTCGCGTTTTTCACATACTTGTTGAACAGATCCTGGGTTTTTTCCGGTTTGGGTCACGTAGTAGTGTGGTACCACATAGAAACAGTCGATTGAACCTGGTTTCGATTAATATTTTTGAGGATAACGCATGTTAGGTCTAGGTTAGGCCGGGGATTTTCACTCATCAGACTCATACTTTCGCATTCTCCACATACTTGTTGAACGGATCCTGGGTTTTTACTGGTTTGGATCATGTAGTAATGTGGTACCACACTGAAACGTTCAATTAAACCTGGTCTTGATAAATATTTTAGAGGATAACGCATGTTAGGTTTGGGTTAGGTCTAGGATTTGCCCTCATCAGGCTCATACTTTCGCATATTTCTCATACTTCATGGCTAGATCCTGGGCTGTTTCTGGATTGTGTCACGTAGTAATGTGGTACCACGCTGAAACAGTCAATTAAACCTGGTCTTGATAAATATTTTAGAGGATAACGCTTGTTAGGTCTAGGTTAGCCCTGGGATTTTCACTCATCAGACTCATACTTTCGCATTCTTCACATACTTGTTGAACAGATACAGGGTTTTTTCTGGTTTGGATCACATAGTAATGTGGTACCACACTGAAACAGACGATTAAACCAGGTTTCGAACAATATTTTTGAGGATAACGCATGTTAGGTCTAGGTTAGGCCGGCGTTTTTCACTCATCACACTCATACTTTCGCATTCTTCACATACTTGTTGAACAGATACAGGGTTTTTTCTGGTTTGCTTCACGTAGTAATGTGGTACCACACCGAAACAGTCGATAAACCTGGTTTCGATCAATATTTTTGAGGATAACGCATGTTAGGTCTAGGTTAGGCCGGGGAATTTCACTCATCAGACTCATACTTTCGCATTCTTCACATACTTGTTGAGCGGATCCTGCGTTTTTTCTGGTTTGGATCACGTAGTAATGTGGGACCACACTGAAACAATGAATTAAACCTGGTCTTGATAAATATTTTTGAGGATAACGCAAGTTAGGTCTGGGATAGGTCTGGGATTTGCCCTCATCAGGCTCATACTTTCGCGTTTTTCACATACTTGTTGAACAGATCCTGGGTTTTTTCCGGTTTGGGTCACGTAGTAGTGTGGTACCACACAGAAACAGTCGATTAAACCTGGTTTCGCTCAATATTTTTGAGGATAACGCATGTTAGGTCTAGGTTAGGCCGGGGATTTTCACTCATCAGACTCATACTTTCGCATTCTTCACATACTTGTTGGACGGATCCTGGGTTTTTTCTGGTTTGGATCACGTAGTAATGTGGGACCACACTGAAACAATCAATTAAACCAGGTCTTGATAAACATTTTAGAGGATAACGCATGTTAGGTCTGGGATATGTCTGGGATTTGCCCTAATCATACTCATACTTTCGCACACTTCACATACTCGTTGAACAGATCCTGGGTTATGTTCTGGTTTGGATCACATAGTAATGTGGTACCACACTGAAACAGTCGATTAAACCAGCTTTTGATCAATGTTTTTGAGGATAACGCATGTTAGGTCTAGTTTAGGCCTGGGATTTGCCCTCATCAGACTCATACTTTCGCATACTTCAAATACTTGTTGAACAGGTCCTGGGTTTTTTTCTGGTTTGGTTCACGTAGTAATGTGGTACCACACTGAGACAGTCGATTAAACCTGGTTTCGAACAATATTTTTGAGGATAACGCATGTTAGGTCTAGGTTAGGCCGGGGATTTTCACTCATCAGACTCATACTTTCGCATTCTCCACATACTTGTTGAACGGATCCTGGGTTTTTACTGGTTTGGATCACGTAGTAATGTAGTACCACACTGAAACATTCAATTAAACCTGGTCTTGATAAATATTTTAGGGGATAACGCATGTTAGGTTTGGGTTAGGTCTAGGATTTGCTCTCATCAGGCTCATACTTTCGCATTCTCCACATACTTGTTGAACGGATCCTGGGTTTTTACTGGTTTGGATCACGTAGTAATGTGGTACCACGCTGAAACAGTCAATTAAACCTGGTCTTGATAAATATTTTAGAGGATAACGCTTCTTAGGTCTAGGTTAGCCCTGGGATTTTCACTCATCAGACTCATACTTTCGCATTCTTCACATACTTGTTGAACAGATACAGGGTTTTTTCTGCTTTGGATCACGTAGTAATGTGGGAACACACTGAAACAATCAATTAAACCTGGTCTTGATAAATATTTTAGGGGATAACGCATGTTAGGTCTGGGTTAGGTCTAGGATTTGCCCTCATCAGGCTCATACTTTCGCATATTTTTCATACTTCATGGCTAGATCCTGGGCTGTTTCTGGATTGTGTCACGTAGTAATGTGGGACCACACTGAAACAATCAATTAAACCTGGTCTTGATAAATATTTTAGAGGATAATGCATGTTAGGTCTGGGATAGGTCTGGGATTTGCCCTCATCATACTCATACTTTCGCACACTTCACATACTCGTTGAACAGATCCTGGATTATTTTCTGGTTTGGATCACATAGTAATGCGGTACCACACTGAAACAGTCGATTAAACCAGGTTTTGATCAATATTTTCGAGGATAACGCATGTTAGGTCTAGTTTAGGCCTGGGATTTGCCCTCATCAGACTCATACTTTCGCATACTTCAAATACTTGTTGAACGGATCCTGGGTTTTTACTGGTTTGGATCACGTATTAATGTGGCACCACACTGAAACGTTCAATTAAACCTGGTCTTGATAAATATTTTAGAGGATAACGCATGTTAGGTTTGGGTTAGGTCTAGGATTTGCCCTCATCAGGCTCATACTTTCGCATATTTCTCATACTTCATGGCTAGATCCTGGGCTGTTTCTGGATTGTGTCACGTAGTAATGTGGTACCACGCTGAAACAGTCAATTAAACCTGGTCTTGATAAATATTTTAGAGGATAACGCTTGTTAGGTCTAGGTTAGCCCTGGGATTTTCACTCATCAGGCTCATACTTTCGCGTTTTTCACATACTTGTTGAACAGATCCTGGGTTTTTTCCGGTTTGGGTCACGTAGTAGTGTGGTACCACACAGAAACAGTCGATTAAACCTGGTTTCGCTCAATATTTTTGAGGATAACGCATGTTATGTCTAGGTTAGGCCGGGGATTTTCACTCATCAGACTCATACTTTCGCATTCTTCACATACTTGTTGGACGGATCCTGGGTTTTTTCTGGTTTGGATCACGTAGTAATGTGGGACCACACTGAAACAATCAATTAAACCAGGTCTTGATAAACATTTTAGAGGATAACGCATGTTAGGTCTGGGATATGTCTGGGATTTGCCCTAATCATACTCATACTTTCGCACACTTCACATACTCGTTGAACAGATACAGGGTTTTTTCTGGTTTGGATCACGTAGTAATGTGGGAACGCACTGAAACAATCAATTAAACCTGGTCTTGATATATATTTTAGAGGATAACGCATGTTAGGTCTGGGTTAGGTCTAGGATTTGCCCTCATCAGGCTCATACTTTCGCATATTTCTCATACTTCATGGCTAGATCCTGGGCTGTTTCTGGATTGTGTCACGTAGTAATGTGGGACCACACTGAAACAATCAATTAAACCTGGTCTTGATAAATATTTTAGAGGATAATGCATGTTAGGTCTGGGATAGGTCTGGGATTTGCCCTCATCATACTCATACTTTCGCACACTTCACATACTCGTTGAACAGATCCTGGATTATTTTCTGGTTTGGATCACATAGTAATGTGGTACCACACTGAAACAGTCGATTAAACCAGGTTTTGATCACTATTTTCGAGGATAACGCATGTTAGGTCTACTTTAGGCCTGGGATTTGCCCTCATCAGACTCATACTTTCGCATACTTCAAATACTTGTTGAACGGATCCTGGGTTTTTACTGGTTTGGATCACGTAGTAATGTGGTACCACACTGAAACGTTCAATTAAACCTGGTCTTGATAAATATTTTAGAGGATAACGCATGTTAGGTTTGGGTTAGGTCTAGGATTTGCCCTCATCAGGCTCATACTTTCGCATATTTCTCATACTTCATGGCTAGATCCTGGGCTGTTTCTGGATTGTGTCACGTAGTAATGTGGTACCACGCTGAAACAGTCAATTAAACCTGGTCTTGATAAATATTTTAGAGGATAACGCTTGTTAGGTCTATGTTAGCCCTTGGATTTTCACTCATCAGACTCATACTTTCGCATTCTTCACATACTTGTTGAACAGATACAGGGTTTTTTCTGGTTTGGGTCACATAGTAATGTGGTACCACACAGAAACAGACGTTTAAACCAGGCTTCGAACAATATTTTTGAGGATAACGCATGTTAGGTCTAGATTAGGCCGGCGTTTTTCACTCATCACACTCATACTTTCGCATTCTTCACATACTTGTTGAACAGATACAGGGTTTTTTCTGGTTTGGTTCACGTAGTAATGTGGTACCACACTGAAACAGTCGATTAAACCTGGTTTCGATCAATATTTTTGAGGATAACGCATGTTAGGTCTAGGTTAGGCCGGGGAATTTCACTCATCAGACTCATACTTTCGCATTCTTCACATACTTGTTGAACGGATCCTGCGTTTTTTCTGGTTTGGATCACGTAGTAATGTGGGACCACACTGAAACAATGAATTAAACCTGGTCTTGATAAATATTTTTGAGGATAACGCAAGTTAGGTCTGGGATAGGTCTGGGATTTGCCCTCATCAGGCTCATACTTTCGCGTTTTTCACATACTTGTTGAACAGATCCTGGGTTTTTTCCGGTTTGGGTCACGTAGTAGTGTGGTACCACACAGAAACAGTCGATTAAACCTGGTTTCGCTCAATATTTTTGAGGATAACGCATGTTAGGTCCGGGTTAGGCCGGGGATTTTCACTCATCAGACTCTTACTTTCGCATTCTTCACATACTTGCTGGACGGATCCTGGGTTTTTTCTGGTTTAGATCACGTAGTAATGTGGGACCACACTGAAACAATCAATTAAACCTGGTTTTGATAAACATTTTAGAGGATAACGCATGTTAGGTCTGGGATATGTCTGGGATTTGCCCTAATCATACTCATACTTTCGCACACTTCACATACTCGTTGAACAGATCCTGGGTTATTTTCTGGTTTGGATCACATAGTAATGTGGTACCACACTGAAACTGTCGATTAAACCAGGTTTTGATCAATGTTTTTGAGGATAACGCATGTTAGGTCTAGGTTAGGCCGGGGAATTTCACTCATCAGACTCATACTTTCGCATTCTTCACATACTTGTTGAACGGATCCTGCGTTTTTTCTGGTTTGGATCACGTAGTAATGTGGGACCACACTGAAACAATGAATTAAACCTGGTCTTGATAAATATTTTTGAGGATAACGCAAGTTAGGTCTGGGATAGGTCTGGGATTTGCCCTCATCAGGCTCATACTTTCGCGTTTTTCACATACTTGTTGAACAGATCCTGGGTTTTTTCCGGTTTGCGTCACGTAGTAGTGTGGTACCACACAGAAACAGTCGATTAAACCTGGTTTCGCTCAATATTTTTGAGGATAACGCATGTTAGGTCCAGGTTAGGCCGGGGATTTTCACTCATCAGACTCTTACTTTCGCATTCTTCACATACTTGCTAGACGGATCCTGGGTTTTTTCTGGTTTAGATCACGTAGTAATGTGGGACCACACTGAAACAATCAATTAAACCTGGTTTTGATAAACATTTTAGAGGATAACGCATGTTAGGTCTGGGATATGTCTGGGATTTGCCCTAATCATACTCATACTTTCGCACACTTCACATACTCGTTGAACAGATCCTGGGTTATTTTCTGGTTTGGATCACATAGTAATGTGGTACCACACTGAAACTGTCGATTAAACCAGGTTTTGATCAATGTTTTTGAGGATAACGCATGTTAGGTCTAGTTTAGGCCTGGGATTTGCCCTCATCAGACTCATACTTTCGCATACTTCAAATACTTGTTGAACAGGTCCTGGGTTTTTTTCTGGTTTGGATCACGTAGTAATGTGGTGCCACACTGAAACAGTCGATTAAACCTGGTTTCGATCAATATTTTTGAGGATAACGCATGTTAGGTCTAGGTTAGGCCGGGGATTTTCACTCATCAGACTCATACTTTCGCATTCTCCACATACTTGTTGAACGGATCCTGGGTTTTTACTGGTTTGGATCACGTAGTAATGTGGTACCACACTGAAACATTCAATTAAACCTGGTCTTGATAAATATTTTAGGGGATAACGCATGTTAGGTTTGGGATAGGTCTAGGATTTGCTCTCATCAGGCTGATACTTTCGCATTCTCCACATACTTGTTGAACGGATCCTGGGTTTTTACTGGTTTGGATCACGTAGTAATGTGGTACCACGCTGAAACAGTCAATTAAACCTGGTCTTGATAAATATTTTAGAGGATAACGCTTGTTAGGTCTAGGTTAGCCCTGGGATTTTCACTCATCAGACTCATACTTTCGCATTCTTCACATACTTGTTGAACAGATACAGGGTTTTTTCTGGTTTGGATCACGTAGTAATGTGGGAACACACTGAAACAATCAATTAAACCTGGTCTTGATAAATATTTTAGAGGATAACGCATGTTAGGTCTGGGTTAGGTCTAGGATTTGCCCTCATCAGGCTCATACTTTCGCATATTTCTCATACTTCATGGCTAGATCCTGGTCTGTTTCTGGATTGTGTCACGTAGTAATGTGGGACCACACTGAAACAATCAATTAAACCTGGTCTTGATAAATATTTTAGAGGATAATGCATGTTAGGTCTGGGATAGGTCTGGGATTTGCCCTCATCATACTCATACTTTCGCACACTTCACATACTCGTTGAACAGATCCTGGATTATTTTCTGGTTTGGATCACATAGTAATGTGGTACCACACTGAAACAGTCGATTAAACCAGGTTTTGATCAATATTTTTGAGGATAACGCATGTTAGGTCTAGTTTACGCCTGGGATTTGCCCTCATCAGACTCATACTTTCGCATACTTCAAATAGTTGTTGAACGGATTCTGGCTTTTTACTGGTTTGGATCACGTAGTAATGTGGTACCACACTGAAACGTTCAATTAAACCTGGTCTTGATAAATATTTTAGAGGATAACGCATGTTAGGTTTGGGTTAGGTCTAGGATTTGCCCTCATCAGGCTCATACTTTCGCATATTTCTCATACTTCATGGCTAGATCCTGGGCTGTTTCTGTATTGTGTCACGTAGTAATGTGGGACCACACTGAAACAATCAATTAAACCTGGTTTTGATAAATATTTTAGAGGATAATGAATGTTAGGTCTGGGATAGGTCTGGGATATGCCCTCATCATACTCATACTTTCGCACACTTCACATACTCGTTGAACAGATCCTGGATTATTTTCTGGTTTGGATCACATAGTAATGTGGTACCACACTGAAACAGACGATTAAACCAGGTTTCGATCAATATTTTAGGGGATAACGCATGTTAGGTTTGGGTTAGGTCTAGGATTTGCCCTCATCAGGCTCATACTTTCGCATTCTCCACATACTTGTTGAACGGATCCTGGGTTTTTACTGGTTTGGATCACGTAGTAATGTGGTACCACGCTGAAACAGTCAATTAAACCTGGTCTTGATAAATATTTTAGAGGATAACGCATGTTAGGTTTGGGTTAGATCTAGGAGTTGCCCTCATCAGGCTCATACTTTCGCATATTTCTGATACTTCATGGCTAGATCCTGGGCTGTTTCTGGATTGTGTCACGACGTAATGTGGGACCACACTGAAACAATCAATTAAACCTGGTCTTGATAAATATTTTAGAGGATAATGCATGTTAGGTCTGGGATAGGTCTGGGATTTGCCCTCATCATACTCATACTTTCGCACACTTCACATACTTGTTGAACAGATCCTGGATTATTTTCTGGTTTGGATCACATAGTAATGTGGTGCCACACTGAAACAGTCGATTAAACCTGGTTTCGATCAATATTTTTGAGGATAACGCATGTTAGGTCTAGGTTAGGCCGAGGATTTTCACTCATCAAACTCATACTTTCGCATTCTGCACATACTTGTTGAACGGATCCTGGGTTTTTACTGGTTTGGATCACGTAGTAATGTGGTACCACACTGAAACATTCAATTAAACCTTGTCTTGATAAATATTTTAGAGGATAACGCATGTTAGGTTTGGGTTAGGTCTAGGATTTGCCCTCATCAGGCTCATACTTTCGCATATTTCTCATACTTCATGGCTAGATCCTGGGCTGTTTCTGGATTGTATCACGTAGTAATGTGGGACCACACTGAAACAATCAATTAAACCTGGTCTTGATAAATATTCTAGAGGATAATGCATGTTAGGTCTCGGATAGGTCTGGGATTTGCCCTCATCAGACTCATACTTTCGCACACTTCACATACTCGTTGAACAGATCCTGGGTTATTTTCTGGTTTGGATCACATAGTAATGTGGTACCACACTGAAACAGACGATTAAACCAGCTTTCGATCATTATTTTTGAGGATAACGCATGTTAGGTCTAGGTTAGGCCGGCGTTTTCACTCATCACACTCATACTTTCGCATTCTTCACATACTTGTTGAACAGATACAGGGTTTTTTCTGGTTTGGTTCACGTAGTAATGTGGTACCACACTGAAACATTCAATTAAACCTGGTCTTGATAAATATTTTAGAGGATAACGCATGTTAGGTCTGGGTTAGGTCTAGGATTTGCCCTCGTCAGGCTCATACTTTCGCATATTTCTCATATTTCATGGCTAGATCCTGGGCTATTTCTGGATTGGATCACGTAGTAATGTGGTACCACGCTGAAACAGTCAATTAAACCTGGTCTTGATAAATATTTTAGAGGATAACGCATGTTAGGTCTGGGTTAGGTCTAGGATTTGCCCTCGTCAGGCTCATACTTTCGCATATTTCTCATACTTCATGGCTAGATCCTCAGCTATTTCTGGATTGGATCACGTAGTAATGTGGCAACACACTGAAACAGTCGATCAAACTAGGTTTCGATTAATATTTTAGAGAATAATTCATGTTAGGTCTAGGTTAGGCCTGGGATTTGCCCTCATCACACTCATTCTTTCGCATTCTTCACATACTTGTTGAACGGATCCTGGGTTTTTACCGGTTTGGATCACGTAGTAATGAAGTGCAACACTGAAACAGTCAATTAAACCTGGTTTCCATCAATATTTTAGAGGACAACGCATGTTAGGTCTAGGTTAGGCCGAGGATTTTCACTCATCGGACTCATACTTTCGCATTCTCCACATACTTGTTGAACGGATCCTGGGTTTTTACTGGTTTGGATCACGTAGTAATGTGGTGCCACACTGAAACAGTCGATTAAACCTGGTTTCGATCAATATTTTTGAGGATAACGCATGTTAGGTCTAGGTTAGGCCGAGGATTTTCACTCATCAAACTCATACTTTCGCATTCTCCACATACTTGTTGAACGGATCCTGGGTTTTTACTGGTTTGGATCACGTAGTAATGTGGCACCACACTGAAACATTCAATTAAACCTGGTCTTGATAAATATTTTAGAGGATAACGCATGTTAGGTTTGGGTTAGGTCTAGCATTTGCCCTCATCAGGCTCATACTTTCGCATATTTCTCATACTTCATGGCTAGATCCTGGGCTGTTTCTGGATTGTATCACGTAGTAATGTGGGACCACACTGAAACAATCAATTAAACCTGGTCTTGATAAATATTTTAGAGGATAATGCATGTTAGGTCTCGGATAGCTCTGGGATTTGCCCTCATCAGACTCATACTTTCGCACACTTCACATACTCGTTGAACAGATCCTGGGTTATTTTCTGGTTTGGATCACATAGTAATGTGGTACCACACTGAAACAGACGATTAAACCAGGTTTCGATCATTATTTTTGAGGATAACGCATGTTAGGTCTAGGTTAGGCCGGCGTTTTCACTCATCACACTCATACTTTCGCATTCTTCACATACTTGTTGAACAGATACAGGGTTTTTTCTGGTTTGGTTCACGTAGTAATGTGGTACCACACTGAAACATTCAATTAAACCTGGTCTTGATAAATATTTTAGAGGATAACGCATGTTAGGTCTGGGTTAGGTCTAGGATTTGCCCTCGTCAGGCTCATACTTTCGCATATTTCTCATACTTTATGGCTAGATCCTCAGCTATTTCTGGATTTTATCACGTAGTAATGTGGTACCACACTGAAACAGTCGATTAAACTAGGTTTCGATCAATATTTTTGAGGATAACGCAAGTTAGGTCTGGGATAGGACTGGGATTTGCCCTCATCAGGCTCATACTTTCGCGTTTTTCACACACTTGTTGAACAGGTCCTGGGTTTTTTCCGGATTGGGTCACGTAGTAGTGTGGTACCACACTGAAACAGTCGATTAAACCTGGTTTCGATCAATATTCTTTAGGATAACGCATGTTAGGTCTAGCTTAGGCCGGGGATTTTCACTCATCAGACTCATACTTTCGCATTCTTCACATACTTGTTGACCGGATACTGGGTTTTTACTGGTTTGGATCACGTAGTAATGAAGTGCAACACTGAAACAGTCAATTAAACCTGGGTTCCATGAATATTTTTGAGGATAACGCATGTTAGGTCTAGGTTAGGCCGAGGATTTTCACTCATCAAACTCATACTTTCGCATTCTCCACATACTTGTTGAACGGATCCTGGGTTTTTACTGGTTTGGATCACGTAGTAATGTGGGACCACACTGAAACAATCAATTAAACCTGGTCTTGATAAATATTTTAGAGGATAACGCATGTTAGGTCTGGGATATGTCTGGGATTTGCCCTCATCATACTCATACTTTCGCACACTTCACATACTCGTTGAACAGATCCTGGGTTATTTTCTGGTTTGGATCACATAGTAATGTGGTACCACACTGAAACAGTCGATTAAACCAGGTTTTGATCAATATTTTTGAGGATAACGCACGTTAGGTCTAGTTTAGGCCTGGGATTTGCCCTCATCAGACTCATACTTTCGCATACTTCAAATACTTGTTGAACAGGTCCTGGGTTTTTTTCTGGTTTGGATCACGTAGTAATGTGGTACCACACTGAAACTGTCGATTAAACCTGGTCTTGATAAATATTTTAGAGGATAACGCATGCTAGGTTTGGGTTAGGTCTAGGATTTGCCCTCATCAGGCTCATACTTTCGCATATTTCTCATACTTCATGGCTAGATCCTGGGCTGTTTCTGGATTGTGTCACGTAGTAATGTGGTACCACGCTGAAACAGTCAATTAAACCTGGTCTTGATAAATATTTTAGAGGATAACGCTTGTTAGGTCTATGTTAGCCCTGGGATTTTCACTCATCAGACTCATACTTTCGCATTCTTCACATACTTGTTGAACAGATACAGGGTTTTTTCTGGTTTGGATCACATAGTAATGTGGTACCACACTGAAACAGACGATTAAACCAGGTTTCGATCAATATTTTTGAGGATAACGCATGTTAGGTCTAGGTTAGGCCGGGGTTTTTCACTGATCACACTCATACTTTCGCATTCTTCACATACTTGTTGAACGGATCCTGGGTTTTTACTGGTTTGGATCACGTAGTAATGTGGTACCACACTGAAACAGTCGATTAAACCTGGTTTCGATCAATATTTTTGAGGATAACGCATGTTAGGTCCAGGTTAGGCCGAGGATTTTCACTCATCAAACTCATACTTTCGCATTCTCCACATACTTGTTGAACGGATCCTGGGTTTTTACTGGTTTGGATCACGTAGTAATGTGGTACCACACTGAAACATTCAATTAAACCTGGTCTTGATAAATATTTTAGAGGATAACGCATTTTAGGTTTGGGTTAGGTCTAGGATTTGCCCTCATCAGGCTCATACTTTCGCATATTTCTCATACTTCATGGCTAGATCCTGGGCTGTTTCTGGATTGTGTCACGTAGTAATGTGGTACAACACTGAAACAGTCGATTAAACCAGGTTTCTATCAATATTTTTGAGGATAACGCTTGTTGGGTCTATGTTAGCCCTGGGATTTTCACTCATCAGACTCATACTTTCGCATTCTCCACATACTTGTTGAACGGATCCTGGGTTTTTACTGGTTTGGATCACGTAGTAATGTGGTACCACACTGAAACATTCAATTAAACCTGGTCTTGATAAATATTTTAGAGGATAATGCATGTTAGGTCTGGGATAGGTCTGGGATTTGCTCTCATCAGGCTCATACTTTCGCACA